>NC_058037.1:20404071-20529154 GCF_019176455.1 Solea senegalensis
TGGTTTTCTCTATGGACTTTGGTGTGGGAGAGTGAGTGGTTTACAAACTGTTCGTAGACTAAAATTCCCTCTCCACAGCAGGGGGCGCTCACAGCACAGTCAGCACTAACTATGTGTCAGCTCCTCATGCAGCCACACTTCAAAAATCAGCACAAAAACTCTCACTCTTTCATGTCCTTAAATGAACTGTATCATGTTCACATGAAGGTAAATGTCAGAGACTGACACTCACTGACACTGTGACTCATCCCAAACATCAGAGTCACTTTAAAGCTTCAGGAAAATGCAGCTCATCGCCTGACTGCACTCACTCACTCACCATCACACACTCACTCACTCACCATCACACACTCACTCACTCACTCACCATCACACTCACTCACTCACTCATCACACACTCACTCACCATCACACACTCACATCACTCACTCACTCACTCACTCATTCACTCACCATCACTCACTCACTCACACACCACTCACCACTCACCTCACACACCACTCACACACTCACTCACCACCATCACCACACACTCACTCACTCACATCACACATCACTCTCACACACTCACTCCACTCAAACACTCACTCACCACCATCACACTCACTCACCTCACTCACTCACTCACTCACCATCACTCACTCACTCACTCATCACACCATCACTCACTCACCATCACTCACACTCACTCACCATTCACTCACCATCACACACTCCTCACTCACTCACTCACACTCACTCCTCACCACTCAACACTCATTCACTCACTCACTCACTCACACACTCACTTCACTCACTCACTCATCACACACACTCACTCACTCACTCATCACACCTCACACACACTCACTCACCATCACACACTCACTCACTCACTCACCATCACACACTCACTTACTCACCATCACACACTCACTCACTCACTCACTCACACACTCACTCACTCACATCACACACTCACTCACTCACACACACACTCACACAGTCATTATCACACACTCACTCACACACTCACTCACTCACATCCACACTCACTCCACACACTCACTCACTCACTCACATCACACACTCACTCACACACTCACTCACTCACCCCCCATCACACACTCACTCACCACTCACACTCACCATCACATCACTCACTTCACATCACTCACTCACTCACTCACATCACTCACACTCACTCACTCACACACCACTCACACACTCACTCACCACTCACTCGGTCTCGCACACACACACTCACCTCACTCCATCATCACATCATCACTCACTCACTCACCTCACACTCACTCACCACTCACACATCACACACTCTCACTCACTCACTCACTCACCACTCACACATCACACACTCACTCACACTCTCACACTCACCATCACACACTCACTCACTCACTTCACCACCTCACACACTCACTCACTCACACACTCACACTCATTCACCATCACTCACTCCTCACTCACTCACACACACTCACTCCTCACACATCACTCACTCACCTCACTCACTCACCATCACACACTCCCACTCACTCACACACTCGCTCACTCACCATCACACACTCACTCACACACTCACTCCCACTCACTCCACTCCCACATCACTCACTCACCATCACACACTCACTTACTCACCATCACACACTCACTCACTCACTCACTCATTCACTCCATCCACACACTCACTCACTCCTCACCATCACACACTCACTCCCTCATTCACTCCACTCACACACTCACACAGTATCACACTCACTCACACACTCACTCACTCACTCCTCACCATCACACACTCACTCACACACTCACATCCCACACACTCACCCCACCATCACACACTCCTCCACATCACACACTCACCATCCACACACACTCTCACTCGCTCACTATCCCACACACCCACCATCACACACACTCACTCACTCATTCACTCACCATCACACACTCACTCAGTCATTATCACACACTCACTCACACACTCACTCATCACTCACTCACATCACACACTCACTCACTCACTCACTCACTCCCCACCATCACACTCACAGAATTTCACTCCCACTATCACACTCACTCACTCACCATCACACAGTCACTCACTCACTCACCATCACACAGTCACTCACTCACTGTTTCATGTGCAGTCTGTTGCGTTTGAGGACACGATCAACAGATGAGAGGGTGAAACAGATTCCTATCCATCGTAGAGCCTCACAGACCAGTGCTCTCTGATGTTCCCTCACATCATCAGCCACAAGTGTGATCAGTTTTGAGTTGTTGTGTTCACGTGGAGACACTTGTGCTTTCATTGTGTTTGACTTTTGTTGTGTTGGTGAAAAGTGCTTATGCCAAAAGAGTGATTGATTCATTTAAGACGTTTAAATCTATCACAGATGAAGCTTCAGCTCCATGAAATTGTTTTAATTCTTATTTCATGTTTCACGTCTTTGTAAATCACTCACTCTCCCACACCAAAGCCCACAGAGAAAATCAGTGATTTTAGCTCACAGGGTCACAGGAGCTGCTGGTCTACTGCTGCCTCGTGTGGTCACTTTGTGCCACTGAGCCAAATTTGAACAAGGCAAAAAAAAAAAATTCCAATTCTAATTCCAATTTCCAAAGCCGAATTGAGTTGAATTCTTGTGTCTCTGTCTTCTGTCCTCTCTGACAGAGCAGTTTTCTCGTGTCTCTGTCTTCTGTCCTCTCTGACAGAGCAGTTTTCTCGTGTGTCTGTCTTCTGTCCTCTCTGACAGAGCAGTTTTCTCGTGTCTCTGTCTTCTGTCCTCTCTGAGAGAGCAGTTTTCTTGTGTGTCTGTCTTCTGTCCTCTCTGACAGAGCAGTTTTCTCTGTCTCTGTCCTCTCTGACAGAGCAGTTTTTGTGTCTGTCTTCTGTCCTCTGACAGAGCAGTTTTCTCGTGTCTCTGTCTTCTGTCCTCTCTGACAGAGCAGTTTTCTCGTGTCTGTCTTATGTCCTCTGACAGAGCAGTTTTCGTGTCTGTGTCTCCTGTCCTCTCTGACAGAGCAGTTTTCTCGTGTCTTCTGTCCTCTCTGACAGAGCAGTTTTCTCGTGTCTGTGTCTTCTGTCCTCTCCGACAGACTTTCACAGCTCATGTGACAGACAAAGGACACATTCTGTCACATTGTCACAAAGTTTCTTCTTCTCTGCTGAAAAGAAAACACTCTGACAGTTACACGAGACACGTCTGCAATCCCACAGTTCAGTGGGAAACCGCCGTCTGTCTGTCTGTCCGTCACATTTTCAATACGATCGATGACGAGGACGGAGGAAATGACACGAGACGACAGGAAGTCCATACGTGGATGGAGCGTGAAGAGAAGAGTTTGTTCTGTCTCAGCTGCAAACAAATAAATCGACAGCAGTCACACGTTCATCTGACGTGAAATCATTATTCTTCACTTTAAATGAGTTCAGATTTAATGAAAACACTGAAATATAAAAGACACTTGAATGAAAGAATGAAACACCAGCGTCAATGACTGACAGGAGGCGGAGCCTAAAACACTCACAGACAGAGGCGATGAAAGGGTGAGACTAAGAGAGAGTGAGACTGAGAGGACGAGAGGGTGAAACTGTGAGAGGGTGAGAGGATGAGAGGGTGACTGTGAGAGGGTGAGACTGTGAGAGGATGAGAGGGTGAGACTGTGAGAGGATGAGAGGGTGAGACCATGATGAGAGGGTGATACTGTGAAGGATGGGAGGGTGAAATTGTGAGAGGATGAGGAGGGTGATGGGAGGGTGAAACTGTGAGGGGATAAGGGTGAGACTGTGAGAGGATGAGAGGGTGTGAGGATGAGAGGATGAGACATGAGAACTGAGAGGATGAGGGTTGTGAGAGGATGAGAGGGTGATACTGTGAGGATGGGAGGTGAAACTGTGAGAGGATGAGAGGGTGAGACCGTGGAGGATGAGAGGGTGAGACTGTAAGAGGGTGATACTGTGAGAGGATGGGAGGGTGAAACTGTGAGGATGAGAGGGTGAGACTGTGAGGATGAGAGGGTGAGACGTGAGAGGATGAGAGGGGTGAGACTGTGAGAGGATGAGAGGGTGAGACCATGAGAGGGTGATACTGTGAGAGGATGGGAGGGTGAAATTGTGAGAGGATGAGAGGGTGATACTGTGAGAGGATGGGAGGGTGAAACTGTGAGAGGATGAGAGGGTGAGACTGTGAGAGGATGAGAGGGTGAGACTGTGAGTGTGTCATATACACTGTGTACACACGTGTGTGTGTGTGTGTTCCCTCTTTATTGCCTCTGCTGTCGTCTGCAGTAACGACTTACAACAGCAGGACCACCATCATCATCATCATCTTCATTATTATTATTATTGTTGTTGTTCTCTAAAGAACCTGAAGCTCTGCAGACGAGGAACGTCCTGACCTTCAGCTCACACTGAGGTCACGCTGAACAGCTGCTCGTCAAAGAGTCAAGAGAGAACAGTCATACAGGGGGCGCTATACACTCATTTACATGTGTGTGTGGGAGAGAAGCTGTAGTAGATGCTAACGTCAAACACCAAAGCCCATAGAGAAAATCAGTGATTTTAGCTCGCGGGGACACAGGAGCTGCTGGTCCTCTGCTGCCTCGTGTGGTCACTTTGTGTCACTGAGGTCAATCTGAGTGAAGGAGTGAACTTAGTGATGGAGGCAGCAGTAGATCAACAACTCC
The DNA here is from genome assembly GCF_019176455.1 of Solea senegalensis. Classification (NCBI taxonomy): domain Eukaryota; kingdom Metazoa; phylum Chordata; class Actinopteri; order Pleuronectiformes; family Soleidae; genus Solea; species Solea senegalensis. The sequence goes on from NC_058037.1 coordinate 20,408,761, forward strand.
TGTGTGTGTGATGTTAAAATGACTGTTTTTCTCTATGGGCTTTGGTGTGGGAGAGTGAGTGGTTTATATACACATGTGGCTGAAAGAGTCAGAACCTTGTGAATCCATAGACCTTTTGTTTTATTGATATTTTTGTCTTTTTTCAGCTTTCACAACAGCAGCAGTGCATTTTGGAGCTCCCGGGTGCAGCGAGGGTTTGGACTCCAGATCCTCCGGAGCAGAGCAGAGCAGTCACGGTGCAGAAGCGTTGTACAGCAGAAGCCACGCCCGCGTGAAATGCAACATCCATGGGGGTTTACACAGTTTCACATGGAGCCGATCAATACTGTCCACAGAGAGGCGATCCATCGTCACTGAGCTGAAACAGCGTCACACCTGCTTCCAAACAGATGACGCTCATAAATCAGAATCTCTGGCAGCCATGTTTGATGTAGCGACTTGTTTCTTTTAAATGTCTTGTTCTTTTTTAAGTTGTAGCAGCTTCCTCTCCTTTGATTTGGCTGAAAAACACACTTTTTTTTACATTTCAATAAAGTTTTAGTGGAAAGTTTGTTATTTTTCACTTTCTTGCTGAGAGTGAGATGACACCGCTTTGTTTCATGTGTTCACAAGCGATACTTTGCTTTCATCTAAGCATTTTCTCTTTTTTCTGTGTGTGTATTTTATTGCCTCGTGTGACCGTGTGCGTCTCTTGTTTATCCACTGTGTTCTTTTTAAAGTGCTTTACAAATAAAGTTGGACTCGACTGAAAGTATTTGTGGGTGGACATGGACCATGTGAAATAATATAAATAAAGATTTGAATCAGTCGATTGTCGCATCAGACTCTCAGCAAGGCAAGAAAACAACTATGAATTTCTTCAAAACGAATAAAACAGCGTCACACTGAAGAAAAAAAAAACATTTAAATAAGTTCAACTATGAGGTTGTGGAGTGAAAACGCAAGGAAAACCAGATTTTATCCACTTAACAAAAGACTCTTTGTAAAGCACTCACTCTCCCACACCAAAGCCCATAGAGAAAATCAGTGATTTTAGCTCGTGAGGACACAGGAACTGCTGGTCTACTGCTGCCTCGTGTGGTCACTTTGTGTCACTGAAGTAAATCCAAACGCAGGATTTGTAATGCCAAATTCTACAAAATAACACATGTGAACTTAGTGATGGAGGCAGGAGTGGATCAACAACTCCTGTGTGTGTGATGTTAAAATCACTGGTTTTCTCTATGGGCTTTGGTGTGGGAGAGTGAGTGGTTTACAAACGCCAGTTTCCTGTAACATGAAGGAGATTTTATTGACCTTTAGTCTTTTATCAAGTTTATAAAACCAGTTTTTCTTTATGTCTCCGCTGGCAGCCACGTTTTCCCTCAGTCCTCAGCAGCAGGGGGCGCTCACAGTGCAGTCAGTGATGACCTTGTGTGTGTTGAGGACGCAGATTAAATATGACATTTTAATGGTCAGGGTCTGACTGTGAGTCTGGGTCTGGATCAGACTGTGAGTCTGGATCAGACTGTGAGTCTGGATCAGACTGTGAGTCTGGATCAGACTGTGAGTCTGGGTCAGGGTCAGTGTTGTAGGCACCAGGATTTCTCGTCACTGAGTCAGGAAAAATAAAATAAACACAACAACAAAAATAAATAAATAAATAACTTTTTTTTTTACCCGCGGGGCTAATGTTAGCTTAGCGCTAAACTGTTTGTGCTTAAAATCCCACTGTGTGTGTGTGTGTGTGTGTGTGTATTTATAACAACAACACAAACATCATCATCATCATCTTCATCCACTGATGTGATAAAGGGATAGTTCAGGTTTTTTCCAGGGCCAGGGCCAGGGCCAGGGCCAGGGCCACCAGATTAGCTTTTTTTTTAAGTTTTAAAAACCAAAGCCATTAAACTAGTTGTTACTGTTTTTTACTGGTTTGATTTCAGTTTAACATCAACACACTTTGTGCTTCACTTGAAAGTGCAATTTAATACGAGGACACTTTTGTGATTTTACTGCCCTCTAGTGTTTGAAAAACCAACACAAGTTGCTTCACGGCTCCATAAAGGCTTGAGCCGGCCCTGCATAGACTGCATATTAAAAATGGATGTCGTCTTCTGGGTGAAAATATATTAAATATCCACCAGGGGGCGACTTTCTTATGTAACACAACATTTTCCTGAGTGAATTCTTTTCAGAAAAGTGGACGACAGTGTGATTGACAGCTGCCGTCGTCCAATAGGAGCCTGGTTGTGATCTTCCTGTTTAGAAGACCACGCCCACTTTTAATATCCAGTCTATTATGCTACGTCCACACTAACATGTTTTCATTCAACAAAATGTTTTCACATCAAAATAACCAACAGTTTTAACTCCATTAGCGTTAGCATTGTTGCACGTCCACACTAACATGCCTGAAAATGTATACCACACAAGTGTTCAGCTACACTGGGCATGTCTGCGTAAAAATAGGAAGTTGGCTTTCTGCTCTTTAGCTTTTCGGTTTCAATAAGAACCAATGAAGAAGTGAACGGTATCATTTTTGAAAGTTTCCCACGCTCGTACTCATCCAGACTAAAACCATAACCTCTGAGTTTTCAAATAAAAAACAGAACCAGCAAAAACTAACACAGCAGTCTGGACGAACCGTGAATGTGGTGAAGAATCTGTGTGTTTTTAAACACAAAGTAATTAGTGTGGATGTAGCCAACGTAACCATAGAAAAAAAAAAAAACTGTCATAATTTTGAAAGTTTTCTGCACTTTTACTCGTTCAGACTAAAATGCATCCTGAGTTTTCAAAAATGTCGATAGTGTGGATGTAGCCTAAAGAAACATTTTAAAGAAACAATTGTGAAATAAAACAGAACTGAATCGTTGTTTTGAAAATATTCCACCCTTGTACTCATCCAGACAAACTACTTGAAATATAACGCACTAGTGTGGACTACTAATTGGAAACTAATTAGTGTGGATGTAGCCAACACAAACGCAGACAAAATTAAAAGCAGAAAAAAAAACAAGTTTTCTGCACTTTTACTCATTCAGACTAAAATGCGTCCTCTGAGTTTTCAAACAAAAATGAAGATATTGTGGATGTAGCCAAATGAAACTTAACATAAACATAAAAGCAGTAAAATCAAACAAAAAAATTGAAAAAAACGAATCATTGTTTTGAAAATTCTCCACAGTGTGGACCAACTGTGAATCTGGAGCAGAATTTGTGTGTTTTCAAACATGGAGCAGTGTGGATGTAGCCAACGTAAACGCAGAAAAAAACTGCGTGACTCGTAAATATAAATAATCAACATCAAACAAATGAAATCAGACACAAAAAACTTAAACTTTTAAAACGGAAAAATAAAATTTCTCAGCACAAAATCTGACAGAGAAAAGTTTGTCATTCCCTCTGAAAAAATATCTTCTTCTGGTAAAGTCTATGATGCTAATGCTAAGCTATGTGGTAAAGTGCACACACACAGGATTCATATGTTTTTAAGTGAAAGAAAATCATGACACAAACAGATACAGCTCCCCCTTGTGGCACTCATTCGTTAAGGTGAAACATTAACAGTGTTTTTTGTTAATTTCTTGCAGTTATTACAGATTATTGCAGATTATTAAAGACGTAGACACCTGTACCGTTAAATGAAAAAACCTGAACTATGCCTTTAAAGGAATTCCACTGGCTCAGGAAATGGCAGCAGCACAGTCTGACTGAGGGTCAGTCATTATTTCCCACAATCCTCTGCTGCGTCGCGGCGACATTGTCATGGCGTAATCCTCAGGTCGACCTGTAGAGGGAGTTGTGGTTCAATCCAAGACTTCACATGACTGCAAGTGGAGAGGTCAGCTCTGACCAGCTGTGGTTAATTATTGTTAGTTATGGTCAGTTATAGGTTAGTTATGGGTTAGTTAAAGGCCAGCTGAGGTCAGTTCTGGTCAGATATGGTCAGTTCTGGTTGGTTACGGTTAGTTCTGGTCAGTGATGCGCTAGTTCTGGACTAGTCAGTTGTTCTGGTCAGTTTTTGATTGGTTGAGGTCAGCTGAGGTCAGTCATGGTTAGTTCTGGGCTGGTCAGTTCTTGTGATGGGTTATCGGTTAGTTCTGGTCAGTTGTGGTCAGTCCAGGGTCAGTTAACTTAGTTTTGGGTCAGTTATGAGTTAGTTCTGGTCAGTTTTGGATTGGTTGAGGTCAGTCCTGGGTTAGTTATGGATCAGTAGAGGTCAGTCATGGTTAGTTCTGGGCTGGTCAGTTCTTGTGATGAGTTATTGGTTAGTTCTGGTCAGTTATGAGTAAGTTCTGGGTTAGTTATGGACCAGTTGGGGGCGGGGCTCAGTGTGTGGGGGGCGGGGCTCAGGCTCTGCAGCACCGGAAGCGCAGCAGTTTGTGAAAGGCCTTTTTGAAGTCCTCGTTGGACATGGTGTAGATGATGGGGTTGATGAGTGAGTTGAGGTAACCGAGCCACGTGAACACGTCAAAGAGTTCCGGGTGGAAGCACGAGTCACACACGGGCACCAGCAGCGTGTAGATGAAGAAGGGCAGCCAGCAGATGATGTAGGCCCCCAGGATGATGCCCAGAGTCTTGGTGGCCTTCTTCTCTCTGGCAGCGCAGATGCGCTTCTTCTCCAGCAGGGCGTCACTCACCGTCACTTTGACGTGACCCACGTTGGCGCAGGACGACGAGGAGGCGTGGTCACAGCAGGGGGAGGAGTTGGTGTCGTTGGTGCCGTAGTTGAGCGAGGAGCTGGAGGCCACGGAGCCCGGGGAGTCGGTGATGAGGTGCGCGGACGTGAGCCGCTTCCCCGGCTTGTTGCTGGACTGCTTGAGGATGCGCTTGCGCGCCTCCACGTAGATCCTGCCGTAAAGCGCGATGAGCAGCAGCGTGGGGATGTAGAAGGCGCCGAAGGTGGAGTAGATGGTGTAGAAGATGTGGTCCGTGTTCACGTTGCAGCTCGTCACCTCCTCCTCCGCCTTCACCTGGCGCCAGAAGAACGGCGGCAGGGAGATGGAGATGGCGATGACCCACGCGGTGGCGATCATGCCCGCGGCGCGCGCCGGCGTGCGCTTCTTGGAGTACTCCACCGCGTCCGTGATGGCCCAGTACCGGTCCAGCGCGATGACGCACAGGTGGAGGATGGAGGCGGTGCAGCAGGTGATGTCAGAGGAGAGCCAGATGTCGCAGAACACCTGGCCCAGAGTCCACGTGTGTGTCACCGTGTAGAGCGCGCTCACTGGCATCACCAGGATGGACACGAGCAGGTCCGTCACCGCCAGGGACGCGATCAGGAAGTTTGCGGGCGTGTGCAGTTTGCGGGACTGGTAGATGGTGGCGATGACGAAGGCGTTTGAGAGTGTGGTGGCGAAAGTGATGAGCGCCAGAGTGAGCGCCACTCCCGCCTGCAGCGCCACCTGGCTGTCCGCGGACGTCAGGTTATCGCCGCTGCCGCCGCTGGAGATGTTGAGCAGCTCCGCGTCCGGCACCGGTGTCTCCATCACCTCCACCGTCCCGCGTCACATCCACGTCCACCCGCAGCCGCAGCAGCAGCAGGTGTCATGGAGGGGGGGGAGGAGGGGGCGGGGCCGCAGACACGCAAAGACACAAACCCGCAAATGACGCGTTTCTCTCGCGCAAAGATGATGAAGATTAAGAAGCGTCTTCATTGTCCAGGAGACGGAGCGCGCGCGCGCACACACACTCACACACACAGAACACACACTCACACGGAGAACACACACACTTCTGCCTCCTCTTCCTCATCCTCCTCTTCTTCACTTCTTCACCTGCAGCATCTTCTTCTCTCTCTCTTTCATCAACTTAAAAATCCACCAGAGAAAAAGCAGATCCACTCATCTTCATCATCATCCTCACGTCTATCACAGCTGTGACGTCACAACCAGCTCCACATCTGTGCTCCTCCACAAAAAAAGAAGAAAAGTCTTTTATTCCGCTCTTTGTGTGTGTGTCTGCGCTCACAAGTTCACTGCTGCTGCTTTTATACTCTCTCTCCCCCTCTCTCTCCCTCTCTCTCTCCCTCTCTGTCCCGCCCATCATCATCAGACTTGATTTTCACAGAACAAAAAATCCCTTTATTGATTTTCAACAGCAGAATATTCGCAATATATATATGTGTGTGTGTGCGCCTAATACAAAGCATCTAGTTAGTCATTCATTCATTCATTCAGTTATTCATCCAATAATAAAAAGATGACATTTGGTCATGAATATGAGATTGAAGGCATCACTATCACTGTTAAAAACAAGGACACTGGATTATTGAGATTCATTTTTATTAATGGTTAATTATGTGAGAGCACATTTTTTGTGCGCAATTGTGGACAATTAACCATTAATGATCATTAAAAATATAAAATAAAAAGAATAAAACAACTTTTATTAAAAAACAACTTTTATTATATTATTATTAATTATTAATATTATATTAAATAATATATTGTCAGAATGTTTTACAGTGTAGAAAAACAGTTGGTGGCGCCTCCTTGTGGACAAACTGCACTGAAGTTTTTTTTAACAGATCAACTAAATAAATAAATAAAGCAATGTTTGACATTTTTTACAAACTTTTTTGCAGTGTGAAAAAAAAGTAGTTTAGTGCCCCCTTGTGGACAAACTAGCATACTTAATTATCGCTAATATTCTTCTTAATAGACCCAAATAAGAAATAATGGATTTTGTTTCACATTTGAACTCAAACTTGGCCACACGGTGGATGTAGTGGTTAGCACGCTTGTCTTTGCAGTTCAAGCCCCGCCTGGAACAAGGGTCTTTCTGCATGGAGGTCACATGTTCTCACCCCGTGTGTGCGTGGGTTTTCTCTGAGTTCTCCGGATTCCTCCACAGACCAAAAACATGCAATATGGGGATGAGGTAAATTGGACACTCTATATCGACCATAGGTCACTCACTCACATACAGACACTTACACTCACTCATTCACATACACAAACATGCACTCATTCACTCTCCCTAACTCACTCACATACTCACAAACACTCACTCACATGATCGTGTGGAGAGTTTGCAGATGTAAGATGACACACACAGTGATGATGATGATGATGAGGACTTTTCATTTTAAAGTGTCTTCTTTTTCCCGCACAGTAAAAGAGTGAATTATTTTACATGAATCATCTTCGTTTCACCCTCGCTATAGTTTTTATGGTCATTCTATTCTGAATCACAGAGTCACAGCAGACAGGTCGTCAGCAGAGGATATTAATATATTTAAAAATATACGTATATATATATATATATATATACATATATATATATATACATATATATATATATATATTAATATTATAAAGAGTGACTTCAACTTCTACCAAAGTCATTTTCTGATGTGACATACTTTTATACGAGAATGTCCAAGTACAGTGTTATAATACAAGGAGTCCAGCTCTGCTGTTCTGTGTATTTGTTATCAATAAAGTTTGTACAAAAGAAACACACACACACACACACCTTCGTGAGTCCGGGCTAAGTTAATTAGTTGGACCTACTTGGATGACGGAGGAGGAGAATGATGCAGCTAAAGCTACCGCTAACCATAGTTAACGGCTAACAAGTGCTAACCTGTGATTAGTTTCAATATATTTCGGAATAGTACCTTTTTGTTGTGTCAAAAAAACAAACAGTTTTATGTTAAATAATGAATGTTTGCGCATTAGCTAGTGTTTATTGACAGAACAGCAGTCCAAGTAGTTTGTACAACACACACACACACACACACACACACACACACACACACACACACACACACACCTGAGTCCAGCCCTGATGACGATGACGGCGGAGGAGAATGACGCAGCTCATTTAGCAGGTACAGCGTTAGCGTCGCAGCTAACGCTCCACAGCATATTAACATGAGGTGTCACGCGTGTCGCGCAAATTTTTAGCTAGCCGCGCTAAGCTAGCTTTTGCTCTGCAAACCAAAAAAAACCCCGTTCATTTATGACTGTTTTAAGATAACGGCTAACGAGTGCTAACCTGCAATTAGTTTCAAAATACTTCAGTTTTTCTTTTGTGTCAAAGCCGTTTTATATTAAATAATAAATCTTAATCTTAATGATGTTTCTGATAAAGAATAGATGCCTTGAGCAGTAAGTAATAATCTTACTTTTTTTCTTCAGGTTTTTATATTCTTGTATTTTAATAATTGTCCGTCTTTTGACTATTTGCTGCTGTAACAAATGAATTTGCTCACAGTGGAATGAATCGCTAACATTTAATCAAACCTATCTCACGCTCTGATTTCAACATCACAGCATGGGGTTTGGTGTGGGAGAGTGAGTGGTTTACAAACTTTAGTTTCTGTTGGAAAAGTCTGTCTCACATTGAGATAAAGACGTGAACATGTTCTTCAGATTTAAGCTGACGTTGTTTTGAGTGAGACTGATTCAACTCAAAGGTGTCATTATGATAAATGTATGACAAAAAGTGTATATTTTTGCTTTAAATTGCTCATTAATCACTAATTGATATGTTGCAGCCCTAATCCATCAATTCATTAATATTTTAATAAAAAGTGAAGTGACTTTTGATCAAACATTTACATTTAAAAACAGTTGTGAATGTTTGGTTTGTCTTTTAAAAATAATAGATCTGTGTGTGTGTGTGTGTGTGTGTGTGTGTGTGTGTGTGTTACATAATGACCTTCATGATGTTGCAGTGATTACACTGACTGATGAAAGTGGTTGAGTCCTGAGTAGAGGTGGAGATCGCTCAGGTGATAAATCGTGGGATGATGCCTCCCTTTGCTGCCGTTAACCCGATCGACCTCCACCTGAAATAACCGGCATCATCTTTTATTTATTTATTTATTTATATTCTTCATTTTGTACTTTGCCGTTGTAAAAATCTGTCCTCTCGACAGGAACGAGGAGTCAAGTGTCGTGGTTTTTCACACAAGTCAGAGTGGCCCTGGCGGTGGCGATAATAAAGACCAAGCCTGCGGGAATGAGCGGCCGCAAGCATGCGGAGGCCGTGGCCTGCAAGCTGAAGAGGCAGGATGAGAGGTGGAGGGAAAGAGCCCAGGAGCTGCAGCAGGAGGTGCTGAGGCTGCGACAGGAGCTGCTCATCACCAGGGTGACGTCAACTGCCGAGAGCAACACCGAGGCAGCAGGTAGAAACACCACACATACTTTAGAAATAATACAAATATTCCAAGAATACTAGAATTTATTATTAGTGATTTTACATCAAACAACACTTGCCCCTGTTCGACCTGTTGGATAAAAAGTGTTGCTTGTAAAACTCAGGGGTTCGAGATGAAATGTTTTGTGCGTTTATATAGAACTGGCACACATGCTGTTACTGGAAACATGGCTGCCATAGGAGAGGCGGAGTGAGTCAAGGCCCCCACTCTCGCTGCTGTAACATGAAATACGTTTTAACATATTCCAAAATATTACGATAATTAAAATTGTGGTGTTTGCTGAATTGTTAAAAAAAAGCAACAAAAAAAACCCCCAACCACCTGCAGTGGAGGCGGAGTCTCTAATTGCGCTTGTGCAATGTGGTCACATGTGTTCTTGTTGGGATGGATTGGTCGCCGTCTGGTCTGGATGTGATCAGAACACTGAGGACCAGGTCTGAACACGGTCTTTGTGTCAGCGGTGTCTCTTTAATGTCAGCGCTCTCGTGTCAGAACTATGAGCGTCTCTTTGCTGATGCCATCGTGCTGAGGACGTGTGAAGGACAGACGGGGGTCTGATGTGAGTCCTCAGAGTCAGGCTCACAGCTGGATGACGAGTTTGTACAGAAACAATGGAACTGTAATTCAGCCTCTCAAAACTATCAGACCTGACTGAGGGAGCGTCTGTGTGTATACAGCAGCAGAGCAGTAGCTTCATCTCGTCAAACGGCAGTGGAATTCACTTCTGAAACATTCCGTGCACGATTCTGTGTGTTTCCCGTTTACGGTCGTCTCACGTCACTCGCTCAGTGTGGATGATGCCTCCGTCTGTCTCCATGTAAAACAAATCACTTCCTGTGTGCAGCGGGGGAATGTCATTGGAGCTGATGGTCATAGATAACAAAGCATATCAGAGCATCTTATTTTTATAATCCATTAATCTGATAATTAGAGTTGTTTATTAGTTGTTTGGTTCATAAAATGTCATAAAATATTGATCAGTGTTTGTTAAACTCTGGAAATGATGATGTTCACGAAATGATTCAGTTTGAATGATTTCTTTGTTTTATGGAGCAGTAAAGAAAGTAGAAAATATTCACATTTAAGAAGCTGAAAAATCACAGAAACCTAGAAGAACGGCGCTCATACTAATATGTTTTCTACTTTCTGTCATTTTTCAGCTTCTTAATTGTGAATATTTTCTACTTTCTGTCATTTTTCAGCTTCTTAAATGTGAATATTTTCTACTTTCTGTCATTTTTCAGCTTCTTAAATGTGAATATTTTCTACTTTCTGTCATTTTTCAGCTTCTTAAATGTGAATATTTTCTACTTTCTGTCATTTTTCAGCTTCTTAAATGTGAATATTTTCTACTTTCTGTCATTTTTCAGCTTCTTAAATGTGAATATTTTCTACTTTCTGTCATTTTTCAGCTTCTTAAATGTGAATATTTTCTACTTTCTGTCATTTTTCAGCTTCTTAAATGTGAATATTTTCTACTTTCTCTGCTTCATTTCTTCAGCTTCTTAAATGTGAATATTTTCTACTTTCTGTCATTTTTCTGCTTAAATGTGAATATTTTCTACTTTCTGTCATTTTCAGCTTCTTAAATGTATTTTCTAGTTTCTGTAATTTTTCAGCTTCTTAAATGTGAATATTTTCTACTTTCTGTCATTTTTCAGCTTCTTAAATGTGAATATTTTCTACTTTCTGTCATTTTTCAGCTTCTTAAATGTGAATATTTACTACTTTCTGTCATTTTTCAGCTTCTTAAATGTAAATATTTCTTGGTTTCTTTGCTCCATTAAACAAAGAAATCATTAAAACTGAATAATTTTGTGTTTGTGGACAAAAACCAAGACATTTGAGAAACATCATCATTTCCAGAGTTTGACAATAACTGGTCAATATTTTCCAACTTTTCTGACATTGTATGAACCAAACGAGTCATTGATTGATGGAGAAAACTGTGAACAGAAACTTATAAAGACAAATGTGACGATACTGTCGCAGACATTGTATACATTGCCCACCTCTATTGCAGAGTTTATAAAAGGGGGAGGAGTCTGGGGCAACACGCCCCATGCTGATTGGACAAGAGGGTGATGACAGAGTGGACTGAGAAAAAGAAACTGCAGTAGATACTCCAGTTTTTAATCAATACTTGACCCTCTAGCGGGAAGACATAGCGACCACACTCAGAAGTCCACAGGGGGGCGACACAGAGTCCACTTGACACCATATAGTGTAATTGCATCTTTAGAGCTTTGTGCGTCACTCACGGCTTCATGACGACACTTGTTTCAAGGCAAAATAAAGAAAAGCTTGTCCTCCCTGAGACCTCAAGGCTGCGATTGGGAGACATTTCACGAGGACGACTGTGGTCCAGCTCGTCTCAGTTTTATGAGGCCATTCTTTAATATTTACACGAGTGCAGCAAAGCATCATGGTCTTCCTCCACCTTCACGCGCTGACAGACACACGGCTCTGTGTTCCCCGCAGTTTTACGACCTCCTGCTCCCACGTTCTCTGACGCAGAGTTAAAAATAAGCTCCACCCTCACAGTGATTATCCCATTAAATGATTGACTGTAATTATGTCCTTTTAATAGCTGTGATATTTTCGTGTTCATTATGATTATGTGATATTTCTCCTCCTCCGCCATGAACACGGTCTCCAGAGCTGCAGTCGCTCAGACGTGACCCTGGAGACGAGGATCCTCCAAACGCCGAGTGCTCACCTGCTTGTGTCGATAAAAATGACAAATGTGACTGTGAATGGTGGATTAATTGTAGCACAGGTGAGACGCTGCAGGTACGAGTGCAGCCTCTGTCTCACGTCTGATTTACACGTGTGATTAGTGATTACACGAGACGGCAGCTCCACGCGGAGAAGTTGAAGGAGCAGCTTGTGAGGAGACCAGGAGAAGAGAGTGGGTGGGAAGTGAAGGGGGGTGTTAATCTGTTAATCTGTCCCGCTAACAGATGGCTCTGTGGCCGCGCTGGAGCCACGACCGCCTTCTCACCGCTTACACATGCTAACGCTGAAAAACAGACGGACTGTGTGCTTCAGCTTTGGCACAAACTCTTCACTCTGGAAACTAGAGCGACTGCAACTAATCATCTGCTGAGATGACGATGATGATGATGATGATGATGCTTCCCAAATGTCTTGGTTTTTGATCAATTATCAAAATACTATTATTTTAGTAATTGGTTAATAATCAAAACATTTCAGTATAGTAGCAACGTGAAAGTGACCTTCACTGATCAGGAAATAATCAATAATGTTGATTTTCTTTAATGAAACTAAACTAAAATTCTCTTATAGAAATAGTACAAGAAAACTTTATTTTCCCCCTAAAATCTTTCCTCATCGAATACTTTTCGTTGAATTGTGACTTTAATTTCAGAATTGTGACTTTTCTCCAGAATTAACTTTAATCTCTGAATTGTGACAGTTTTCTCTAGAATTCTGACTTTTTCTGTAGCTCCAAACCTTTCTTGTTTTTTTTAATCTAAATCTGTGGATGATGTTGAGTTTTATGGAGTGCTTTCAGTGAGTGCAGTGATATTTTCTGTGTGTGTGTGAAAACCCTGCAGGTGATGACGATGACAACGCGGTGGTAGACGCTTCTCTGGATGGCTTTGCTTCTTCAAACCCTCCAGCTGACTGTGACTATGACTCAGCGACTCCCGATCTCCTTCTACCAGACTCTCAGCCTGCGGCTCCCTCCTCTCACCAGCACCACCTCCTCCCTCCACAGGAGGCAGCGCTGTGTCCTCACGTTCACTTCCTCCACTCGCTGTGTTCTCTGCACCGAGTGGCGCGGACCAGCAGAGGCCTGGAGGCTCTGTGGTTCGGTCCCGACGGGGGCGCCGGCTCGGTCCTGGCCGACTCCGTGTGCCAGCTTCTTGAGTCGGTGGTGGCGGCGTGCGGGGCCCCGCCCCCTCTGGGCCCCGGGGACCTGGTCCAGCAGGCCTGTGCTGTGGCGGCGCGGGCCTTGGACGTGTTCTGCCGGCACAGTCTACCGTCAGCAGAGTTCAGGAGGCGTGTGGAGGAGTCGCTGAGGGAGATGACGACCATTCTGCTGCGCGGCCGTCAGCCTGGCGAGGTGAGTCATGTGATCCGCGGGGAGGGGGACATGTGACCACGAACAGACCATCTGCTGTTTTTCATCCTGTACGTTTATTATCGTCTGCCTCGTTTTATTGTGAGTGAACTCTTGACGGTTGTTTTTAAGACATGATTTAGACACTGTGAACATGATTATGTCTTTAAAGGAACAGTACGGTGCCGACTGTGGTGTGAGCGCCCTCGAGAGGCACAGGCTTTGTAAACACGGTCTATGATTTCTCAGGAACACGTTCACGTCTTTATCTCACTCTCAGACAGACTTTTCCAACAGGAAACTGAAGTTTGTAAAGCACTCACTCTCCCACACCAAACCCCATAGAGAAAATCAGTGCTTTTAGCTCAAGCGGGACACTGTAGCTGCTGGTCTATTACTGCCTCGTGTGGTCACTTTGTGTCACTGAAGTAAATCTGAACCAAGTTTTTCAAATGGCCAAGTGACAAAATAAAACATTTGAACATATGGTAGTTAAGTGACTGTTCTTACTGTTATTCAACAACTCGTGTGTGCTGTGATGTTAAAATGACTGATTTTCTTTATGGGCTTTGGTGTGGGAGAGTGAGTGGTTTACAAACTTCAGTTTCCTGTTGTGAAAGTCTGTCTAACAGTGAGATAAAGACGTGAACGTGTTCTTAAGACACCGTAGACTCTTGTTATTGGGTTTTGTCGGCTGGTAACGTCTTGAGAATTGTTTGTTGTTCACTTGTTGAAGTTGATAAATGGATGTTTGTGAAGAGAGGAAAAGGATTGAGGCTCCTCTTCTTTTTCTTTTGCTGCCGGTGGTTTTGAAGGTGTTTTACTGCAGCAAAGAGGAAAATAAACTCGGGTATTTTTGGATTTTCCTGTTTTGTAAAGCTAAATGTTGAATATTTCAACATGTTAAGGGTTCAAATTTCCTCTCTATGATATTAAACCACACATGGACCTCAGTGTGAGTCGTCTGCATGTATATTTTTTACTGTCCTCTCTACAGTAGATGACCTTCTCGTTGATTTCCCATCAAAATGTACATTTTTATTTTTCCCGTGGCGAGCGCAGACTTTAAAGGATTCCTCCTCGTTAATGAACTCTTTGTGTTTGCGCTCTGTGAACGCGCCGTCACTGTCAGTCAGGCCGATTGTCTGAGACGGCTGAGATGCTGACGGCCACGTCGGAGATGAAGAGCTGCGCTAATTACAAAACTGAAAAGAGGGGAAAACTCCTCACCACCGCCACAGCGCTCTAAAACGTCCTGACACCAGATTAATCCATTAAACCTGCTGCTCAGAAACAATTTCTTATTTGTGGAGAGACGAGGCTGTTTGAGATTCAGTGTCCTCACGAACTGCTGAGAGTTTTTAATTCCAGTGACAATATGATGGATTATTAATTGATTACTAAATTAACTGTCAACTTTGTCAAAAAATACAAAATTAAAAGCAGTTTGTGCTTCTTAAATGAGAATATTTTCTGGTTTCTTTGCTCCATAAAACAAAGAAATCATTTTAGTTTGTCATGTCCAGAGTTTGACAAACACTTGTCAATATTTCATGACATTTTATGAACCAAATGAGCAATAGGTCAAATGTTCCAAAGAGAAATTTTCGTTATTTTGAAGATTAAACAAACAGTTTCATTAAAGAAAATTGACCTGTTATTGATTATTAGGTTTCAGTTTCACGTCTCTGCTCTAAAATGTATAGACTAGAGCTTCAACTAACAATTATTTTCATAATCGAGGAATCGTTTGGTCCATAAAATGTCAGAAAAGGTTAAAATATGTTGAACGTGTTTGTTAAACTCTGGAAATGATGTCCTGTTTTGTCCATCCACTGTATGGAGAAGAAACGAAGAAAATATTCACAATTTAGAAGCTGAAACAATCAAATCTTGTTTTAATCACGAAAAATCTTCAAACCGATGAATCGGTGGTCAAAAAATGAATTGAGCAATTGTTTCAGCTCTAGTGTAGATCATGTGTCGTCTGCATAGAGAGTGACTGGTGCTGTTTATCAGCTAAACTATTTTTATTTTACAATAATACAAAGTGTTATATTTCTGCCAATAAGCTTGTCACGCATTGGTCCTTTAAACCTCAACATTTCACTCAACAAACCACCTGTTAAGTACTAGTCACAGATGGGGAGTTGCTTCTGTTACCATGGGAACGCCAACACTGTCCTCATCTCTTTCTCTTCCAACTCCTGGCTCTGTATGAAATGAAAAGCGGCACAATGAGAACCTTCTAGAAATGTCAGCGAGTGTCCTCCATTCTGAGACGCATCACAAGCGGCTGCAATTTCTGCAGACGGACGGACGGATGGACGGACGAGACCTAACTCCAAGAGTCCAGACGGTGAAAATGTAGAGTGTGAATCGTGAGTGGCGTCGTTGAAATGTCACACCACGTCTAGCGGCAGACGTCGTCGCTCTGTGTGATGGAGTCTCTCAGAGCAGAGAGCGGTTATCAACGTCGTGGCCTCGTAAAGCCCTCAAACCCTCCCTTATTTCACCATGTCGCCCCTTTTGTCCAGCGGAGGAACTTTTATTATCTCCTCCTGCTGCTGTAGTGGCTCCTGTGTGTCTGATGTGGTTCAACCTCAATCACAATCTCAAGCGCCACCTTTTTATCGCCGCTCCGTTGGCTGCACACACGAGGCCCTGTCTCGCTTTACAGCAGCAGCAGTGATGTGATGAGATTTTTAAAATCCGTGGACTTTTTGCTCTGTACGTTAAAAGAAAATAAGAAGCGAATAACCACTTAAAGCTGCAGTATGCAACTTTTAAATATCATCAAATGTCTGTCGTCTGATCAAAGGTCTGATTTTGGTCTAGACTAAGACAATATTTCAGTTTTCTTCATGTCATGTAAACATGTTAGTCTGACTATAATCCAGCTGGATTTAGTCAGACTAAGACAATAATTCAGTTTTCTTCATGTCATGTAAACACGTTAGTCTGACTAATCCAGCTTGTCTTAGTCGGACTAAGACAATAATTCAGTTTTCTTCATGTCATGTAAACACGTGAGTCTGACTAATCCAGCTAGTCTTAGTCGGACTAAGACAATAATTCAGTTTTCTTCATGTCATGTACACACATTAGTCTGACTATAATCCATCTGGATTTAGTCAGACTAAGACAATAATTCAGTTTTCTTCATGTCATGTAAACACGTTAGTCTGACTAATCCAGCTAGTCTTAGTCCGACTAAGACAATAATTCAGTTTTCTTCATGTCATGTAAACACATTAGTCTGACTATAATCCAGCTGGATTTAGTGCAGGACTGTTGGTGGACATCATACGACGACAACCATAAGAGACATGTCCATCTGATTTGTCTCGCCTGTACAGCAGTTAGCAAACATACAGAACCACAGCACTGTCCATCTCACTGTCTACAGTGAGACAAAAACGTGAACGTGTTCTCAAGACACTGTGGACTGCGCCCCTCTCTGGCTGCCATGTTTTCACCAAGCATGTGTCTCTAGGTGGCGCTCGGAGCGCAGTCAGCACTGAATACGTCAGTGACTCTGAGCTAACACCGCTAACACCTTTGAACAAAGCCATGGTTTCACTGAGAGTGAGCCTCTTGTGTCTCATGCTGGTTCTCAGCAGCAGGGGGCGCTCACAGCACAGTCAGTACTGACTTATTTGTCAGTACCTCATACAAAAAAAACACAGACCTTTCAAATGTTTGTTCCGGCACTTGAAAAAACATGTTTTTCTCCCTGCTGTGAAGAGAAAAAGGGACATTTAACAACAAGAAAATAATAACAAAGAAAAATGTGAGACGTGAGAGACGTGAGGGCCGAGGAGAGAATAGACTCTGACAACCCTGGAATCCACAGACACGTTTGTCAACAACCGTCAAGGCCTGAGGAATCTCAGCAGACACTTTGTCTTCGTCACAAATTCAATTTAAAATTAATGGATTCTGCCTGTTTCAGTGTCGAGTCTGAGCTTTTTCTCTGAGCGGCTTCACGTCAACATGGTGACGTGACACGTGTGTGTGTGTGTGTGTGTGTGTGTGGTAACGAGTTGAATTCCCCCACACCTCACTGAGAGGTGATGGTGTTTACTGTGCCCTTGAGCCAAACCTGCTGCTGCTGCTGCTGCTGCTGCTGCTGCTGCTGCTCCTCACAGTTAAACATGAGTGCGAGCGGTGGAGTGAATGTGAATTAGGACGGACAAACAGCCTGCAGGAGCAGACAAATGAAAACCTGCCCGCTGCAGCTCAACAAAGATGTGAGCACATTCTCCTCTTCTCTCTTTTCTCCACCTCCAGTGAAAGAAAAAGCAAAACAAAAACTCATTTTCTTTCTAAACGTCTCTCTGCGGCTGCAGCTGGACTTTTATTTTCGTCATCTTGCCTCGGAAATCAATAAAATATGGAGTTTGCCGTCCAGGGGAACAAACCTCTGAATATATGTGTTTAAAAAGAAGACAAAGACGCTGGAATTACATTTATTTACAAAAAGTCCCTATAAGAAGAAGGAGAATGAAACACAAGCTTAAGGACGAGATTGGCTTCAGACTTTCAACATGATGTCAAATGAATATAGGGGCTGAAACAGTAACATCAATGAATCCATGACCAACGATATTCTTATTTTAAAAGCTGAAATATCAAAACTTACACTCTGCTTCTCCTAAAATCTACGTCAGTTTAAGTCCACGATGTCTTAAGAACACGTTCTCGTCTTTATCTCACTGTCAGACAGACAGGGAAGTGAAGTTTGTAAACCACTCACTCTCCCACACCAAACCCCATACAGAAAATCAGTGATGTTAGCTCGCGGGGTCTACTGCTGCCTCGTGTGGTCACTTTGTGTCACTGAGATAAATCTAAATGAAGAATCAGTGATTTTGAGATGAAGACGTGAAACATGCTCTTGAATTATTGAAAGGCCGCGTCCCTCTCTGTTTTCACTCAGCATGTGCCTCTAGGGGGCGCTCATAGCACTGCTATCAGTGCTGAATGTGAAAAGAGAGAGACTTTCATCTCGGCTCAGAATATAAAAGGTTTGGTCCATAAAATGTTGGTCAAACCTGGAAATGATGATGTTCTCAAATGTCTTCTGTTGCACAGTTACACGTGATGTTCCTTGCATTTATAAAAAATAGGTTTATGACCATTTATCTTGATTGTAGATTTATAATCTGATGTACAGAAAGTCATGAGGACAGTGATTGAGTCTCTTTTTGTTTGTCTGTTGTTCAGCTGCAGACTGCAGAGACACTCAGAGAACACCTGGTTACTCTGGGCAACAGCAACATGTCAAAGTCTTTCCTCATTGGTCACATCCTCTCACAGATCAGCGCCGTGGCCGATCAGCTGTGGCAGCTGCTCCAGGTAAACACAACAACAACAACAACAACAACAACAACAACACAACACAACACATCGGCAGCAGCACTGCTTCACCTGCTCCTTTTAGGGCTGGAGGTGTGTCAGAATGTGAGATTAAATCAGAATCTGAGATTAAGTCAGAATATGAGATTAAAAAAGAAAATCAAAGTCTTAGAGTAAGACATAATTCTAAATTGAAGGTCAGAATCGTAATCTGAGATTTGTTGCAGATTGAGATCAATATCGGATGTTTCAGATTAAAGGTCAGAATTTTGAGATTTAGGTCAAATTCTGGGATTAAAGTCTGTTAGAATTCTGACATTTTTTTCAATTTGTTTGTCATTTAGTTACAAATTATTTGTATTATGTTAAAATTCATATATGTATATGTGTGTATGTATATACATATTTGTGTATGTATACATACATGTATATTTTCATATGTATGTGTATATATATGGATGTGTGTATATATGTACTGTATGTATATATGGGTATGTGTGTGTGTGTGTGTATATATATATATATATATATATATATATATATATATATATATATATATATTTAGCAGTTTTCTTCCTCTGTTGTTGTCTTTGACTTTTTTATTTTCTCAGTCTTTGTTGCTTCATCTCTGTATCGACCGGTTGCCACGGTCACTTGTGAAGCGCAGTAATCGATACGTCGTCAACCCAGTAGCTTCCTGTCTGACACTCGTTCAAACGTCTCTCTCTCTCTCTCTGTCTGTCTGTCTCTCTCTCTCTCACACCACACTTCACTCACCCTCGTTCGCCCTCTGCGTCAGTGTGGAGTCAGAGTATGTGATGAAACGGAAATGTGGTGAAAAGAAAAAGCTTTCTTTTTTTCCTTCCACGTTGACTTGCTCACACGCACACACACCACAACATATTACATGTAACAGTGCACTGTAATCCCACTCATGACAAATCTAAAGCATCACATTAACATTTACCTTTTTCTTACTTTTTATCGGCCGAGTCTTTTGTTTTGATCGGGAGCGCTGGTTCTTAACAGCAGGGGGCGCTGGTTCTTAACAGCAGGGGGCGCTGGTTCTTAACAGCTGGGGGCGCTGGTTCTTAACAGCAGGGGGCGCCGCTCAGTCAGCTTTGAATAAAAACCCTGAATTACCTGCTTGTAGTTTAGTGGATTCAGTTTTTGACATTTGATGATGTCACCGTGAGTTAAAATGAAGCCTTGTTTCTGAGGACATGGTTCCAGATTATTTAATCTGTGAATATCAGTCAATAAAATAAAATGGTGAGGTCAGCAGTCAATGAAGTGGAACAACAGCAGCTTCGTCCTCCCTCCATTTGTTTGTCCATCTGTCCGCCTGAGGACGCTGCGCTGACTCAGCACTTTTACCTTCCAGAGGTTGAAGCGACAACAAGTGAAGGACGCGGCGTCTCACTCACTCACTCACTCATCATCCTCGTTATCATTCACGTCACAGCTGCGGTGGCAGGCGGGCAGGCACTAGAGACCACGCCTCCTTCACTCGGTGTTAAAGGTGTTAGTCTGTAACACACACGAGGGTTTAGTGGCATAAATGTAATAAACAGTAAATCATCAAAATCAGAGCTTGTGCATTTGATTCTACTGGGTCTGATTAAAACCACTGAATGAATCTGATTTTGAACAAATGATTCCGTTTGAATGAGTTTTGTTTTATGGAGCAAAGAAACCAGAATATATGCACATTTAAGAAGCTGAAAAATCATAGAAACTTGGTTTAATCATTAAAAAAAACAAACAAACATTCAATGAACTGATTGTAATGGATTCAGTAATGGATTAAGTTAGTTTTAGAAAGTGGGACATTGGATTTAAACCTGTCTAAACAGAAAGGGATTTGTGTCGCGCAGCGAGAGATCAGAGAAACAAACAAATAAAACAAGAATTTAAATAAAGCTTTAACTAAACTTTAAACAGGGGTGGAGTGGATCAGTGGTTAAGACCAGTACCCTGTGTGCAAAAGACTTCATGGTCGCAAGTTCGATTCCACCCCTGGCTGATTGTGCTCATTGTAAGTCGCTTTGGATAAAAGCGTCTGCTAAATGACATGTAATGTAAATATCTATTAATAATGAATTTTCAAAAACGTTGCGTCACATATTCGTTTGAATGGATTTGTGTGTGTTTTTGACTCATCGTCAACAAGTTAGCAATCTTTAAACTAAACATTGTTTATTTTAAATAAATATATAATGTTTATGTAGTTGAAAATATAATAATACAGTGCATTTAATCCTATTTTTCTGGCTAACAGTGAGCTAAAGTGTTGTGTGAGCTCAGGTTGTTGTGTGTCAGTGATGTGATGAGTTTCAGCACCGGCGTCTGTGATCGTTGTCCTTAACCAGATTAAGTCTGGCTCGAGGATGTTAACCATGACGAGCGTCTCACAGCTGATGCTGCTGAACCTAGAACACCGGCTCAGTTTACACTCAAAACAAACATCATGGATTCATCACCTGCTTCACATAATCTGCTGAATAATAATAATCTGAATGACACGGACAAATTCTCCTGCAACACAAATCGCGTCATTGTGATTTTAACCACATAAGTAATCTGATTTCATAACGCCATGTAATCTGAATACACCCACTAGAATAATATGATTCAGACCAATGAATTCAACGGATTATGTCAACAAAAATAATCCTATTGTGCTTAATGAAATCCAATCCGATCCTTTTCACTCTGCAAGATAATCTGAATATGTTCACTAGAATAATCAGATTGTGTCCACTGACGCAATTGGATTATGTATAAGAAAATAACAAAATAAAACCACTGAATTAATCTGATTTTAACATAAAAAATCTCATTGTACCATCTAATAATCTGTGTCAGTAATCTCTTCTGCTCATCCATCAAAATAATCTGAACATTTACACCAAAATAATCTGACCGAGCTCACTGAAATAATCTGATTATTTGTACTAAAATTACTTAATTAGATGCAATTAAATAATCCGATTAAATTCTCTGAATACCTACACCAAAATAATCTGTTTACACCAATTGGGGTAATCGGTTTTCATCCAGCAAAGTAATCTGAATACAGTCCTCAGAATATTCTGATCGTGCCCACTGAATTAATCTGATTACGTCCCACTGAGATCAGAAATCAGATTTCCAGTGTCTTGGTGCAGTTCTCAGTGATAATCTGATTTAACTTCACACTCACTGACGATGCTTTTTTTTTTTATTACACCTGTCACTCTCAACGTGACTCAGCATCTTTGGAAACAGACGTTTTTTTTTCTCGCCTACAGTCTGTGAAGCTGCGCGCGCACACACGCACGCACGCACACACGCACATGAGGACAACAACAACACATGAGTGTGACATGAAAGTCATTTTCTTGGAAATGTCGTGTGTGAGTCCAGCAGCTCGTCTCACGTCAGCTTAAATATCCTGTCACTGACACACACACACACGCGCACACACAGGACATCTCTGCGTTAAAAAACAGGAAAATCATATTTCTTATTATTCGTTTGATAATAATAGGACACACAATATTGGACTTTTGGCTGAATAAAGATTATTTGCAAGAACTCAATAATTTGGCACCAATATACAGTAAACTTTTAGAAAAGTAATACAACTCAGAGTGGACTGAAAATACATGGATTTTTGAGAAAAATGTCGAGTCAATGGATAAAAAAATCCTTTTTCTAATCTCAGTGTCTAATCTGTGATGAAATCAGACCAAAGCGTTTGAGAGATTATGTAGAAGATGTGAGAGAAAATTCAAGAAAAGATAACATTTATCGAAGCAAAAGTTGCACAAATAACCTGAAACAGTGACATGAGAGTGTGACATGAGACCACGACACTGTTGTGTAATGTTGTGTTGCGCATATCTTTGGAGGTTTTGAATGAATGAGGGTGCAGATTATTGACATTACGTCGTCTGCCTCACACACAGATGCTTTCACCTCATGTTAACATGACAGTTTAAAAGTCAGAACGTGTCGTTTGACTCTGAGAATAAATAATCTGGCAGACGTGGACTCAGTTTGGACTCGAGTGCAGGTTTTTTTTTTGTTTTTTTTCTATTTCTTTTTTTGGCAGTTAAATCAATTTTCCAAAGAGTCCAAAATCCTGCTCTTTAAACAAACTTGGCATGGGAGCAGACGGGTTTAAATGTTGGCTCGGTTACATTGGAGCCGCTTGGCAGACGCGAGCTCCCGTCTCCTCCTCGTCCTCGTCCTCACGACACTCGGGGAGATTTAAGTTCAGTCCCTCAGATTGTAACTCAAACTGAAATAGCAGAGCCGTTGTGACCGCGTCTGAGCGGCGTTTGGAGCCATTACTCAAACTCTCAAGCTTCCATTTATGTGGAGCCTGATACGAGTGATCGTACATGACGTTAAATTATGTTCCTGTCCACTGACAACGGCTCAGCGAGGAGGAGGAGGAGGAGGAGGAGGAGGGGGAGGAGGAATGATAATTAAGACACACACAAGACACAGGAATGAAGAAAATAACAAGCTTTTTTAGGCTCACGTTCAGTGAAAGCACAGATTTTAGCCACTAAATAAAAGTCTACATTGAAGTCTACGATGTCTTTAAGAACATGTTTCACGTCTTTATCTGACTGTGAGACAGACTTTTATAAACCACTCACTCTCCCACACCAAAGCCCATAGAGAAAATCAGTGATTTTAACATCACAACACACAAGAGTTGTTGATCCACTGCTGCCTCCATCACTGAGTTCAAATGTCTTATTTTGTCATTTCGGCATTTGAACATTTCTGTTCAGATTTCCCTCAGTGACACAAAGTGACCACACGAGGCAGCAGTAGACCAGCAGCTCCTGTGTCCCTGCGAGCTAAAATCACTGATTTTCTCTATGGGCTTTGGTGTGGGAGAGTGAGTGGTTTACAAACTCCAGTTTCCTGTTGGAAAAGTCTGTCTCACAGTGAGATAAAGACGTGAACACGTTCTTAAAGATATCGTCGACTTAAAGTGACGTAGATTTTATTATTATAGTCTTGTTATGTGGTTAAAACCAAGGGTGGATTTATTTAATTTTCTCTCCTCGTCTCGGCTCTAACTTCTCTGGTCAAATCCCTCTGTGATTTCCGTTGATAGATTTTCATTGGCAAATAATTCCCATGATCCCACGCTGTGTCCCAACATCGTCAAACTACGTCATCTTTTGTTTGTTTGTATTTATGTCTGAAACTGAACGACTGACGATTATTTTCTGTTCTACAAATCCAGGATTCTGCACGCGTGTAATGTTTGTCTGGGTTTTTGGGCGATGAAAATGTGGAGATAGGAGTACTATAGGACCTCGGAGTCTTGGATGAGACCAGATTGATTTTCTGTCAGTCGTCAGCAGAGTCGACTGAAAGACATGGACGTGGACGAAATAAAGCACTGAAACACACAGAGACAAAAAATCGATTTCTCTGAGTGTGTGTGTGTGTGTGTGGTCAGTGTGAAGAAGACGATGAAATCTCCAGTGACACAAACACTGATGTCTCTGATTCTCTGCAGGTGAGAGAGTTCAGTTTTTATCATTGTATGAGGTTCTGACCATAGTGTGTGTGTGTGTGTGTATACAAAAGAATACATTGAGGAATGAATTCTGATTTCCTCTGTGATGTCAACCAGCGCAACTAATCAATTATAATCATCCTTGATCGATCTTTCACTTCGATTAGTTGTTTTGTCCAGAAGTTGTTGTAAAAATATTGATCGGAGTTTGTCAAACCTGGAAATGATGACGTGTTCAAATGTCTTGTAAAAGAAACCGGGAAATATTCACATTTAAGAAGCTGAAAAATATTGTATAAAAATAGTTGACAATCAATTAAATAATTGGCTTGTTTGATTGTTTGTTTCATTCATGTCCAAAAATCAACCTCATAAGATTTTATAAGCTTTACTTTAAGCCACTCCCATGAGCACAACACGCTGAAGATGTCGCAAAAGTGATGACATTTACGAGTTCCTTGAACGCGTTTTTAGGCCACTCCCCTGAGCGCAACACATTGAAGACTTTGCAGAAGTGATGACATTTACGAGAGTTCTTGAACGCATCTTTGAGCCGCTTCTCTAAACTGAAGGTGTTGCAGAAGTGATGACAATTCCGGGGTTTCTTGAACGCACCGTGTTAGCTGCTCTGCTTTGTTTTTAATTCACTCTCATGCTCTGGAGTTGAGATTATTCACTGAATATCATCCCGTCCCAGCCCTAGCTGTGGAGGTCACAGTGACATCAGCGGAGCAGAAACTGCTGAGTCACTCTGCACGGCTTCAAAGACACGACTCATTATCACATCGATGATGAAATCGGCAGATTTTCAGCTCAACAATAAAATTTGTTGTGTGTGGGGGAGACTCGGTGGTACAGCGGAAGCTGAGGCAGAGGTTAATCTGTTCGGATCCTGTCATTGTCAGGCTGTGAACCAGTGAATCCCTGAGGAGAGCTAACGAGCCAACAAACAACTCTATCAGTCACTGCTGCTGTTTTTCATCCTCTCACTTAGAGGGCGGGCATACACACACACACGCAGGTGTGATGCGGTTATAAATATTTTGGTCACATGACCGTGATCAGTCACCTCGACCTCCTGATTTTTGTCATAATTTAAGTTTGCAGCTGTTTTTTTTACAAATCTATAAAACATTGCACATGCAGACCTGTGTGATATTGATGTTCTCCTCTAGGGGCAGCAGAGTGGTGGTCTGGACACGTTCCCTCTGGACCAGTACCAGAACTGCTGCCACCTGCTGTGGGTCGCGGAGCAGCTCCTGCAGACGTCGTCCGCGGGGGTGGACGTGGCGTCGGAGCGGACAGTTTTCCTGCGTCACCTGGAGCGCCGCGTCTTCCTGCTGTCAGATGAGTTCCCTCTGTTTTCAGTCTACATGTGGAGGGTGGGACGTCTCCTGACGTCCTCGGAGACGTGACGGCAGAATTACACCAGCAAGAGTAGAGAGACTTTTCTCGGTTTGGTTCATGAAACTCAAAGAAAATATTCAAACATTATGCTTGTCCGAATTAGTTGGAAATAATTTAGTAATCAATTATTCAATTAATAGTTGCAGGGCTAGTGTGAATTAAATGTTGTCAAATGAATTATGTGCAGATTTATTTGTTGTATTTTTGGGGGCAGGATATTGTTGAAAAGTCAGTTTCTATGCAGATGATATGTGATGACGTTTCTCTGATTATGTTGAAAATATTCACATTTAAGAGGCTGGAAAATCACAAACTAGGATGAAAAAATAAGAAATTCATCATTTAATTCACGATATATCAAGATATTTATCGCATCATAGTATCGTGACAGTCAAGTCACGATAGGTATTGTGATATTTAAGTCAAGACGCGATATTATCCCGATGTTTAAGTAACACGATGTTTAAGTATCACGATGTTTAAGTCATATGATATCGCGATATTTTCCGTCTCCATAAAATAATGGTGATACTGTCGGAGAGTTTATGTTGTTAAATTGGCGGTTATCACTCGTGGTCGTCGTCTCTCTGCTGCGCTCAGATCTTCAGCAGAAACAGACGACGTGTGGTGGAGAGAAGGCGACGCCTCACTGAGAGTTAGACGTTCTGAAGGTTCTACAGGGTTTAGGTAATAATAGTGGATTCTCTGCTGGTACTGGACTGGACTGGCTTTGATGCACACACACACACACACACACGTCCAGGCTGAGCTGATAATCATCGCTGCTTTTGTGACAGCTGTGAGTCTGTGGTTCTCACTGTCTGTGATCTCCTCATCTTTCATATCCTGTCCACAGTAGAGCAGAGGGAGAGGGAGGCGGAGCTTCACCGCACAAATAAATACGGCTCTCACGTACGTGTGCTGATGATCAATGAGTCTGAGCAGAGGCCGCTGTGTGTGTGTGTGTGTGTGTGTGTGTGTGTGTGTGTGTGTGTGTGTGTGTGTGTGTGTGTGTGTGTGTGTGTGTGTGTGTGTGTGTGTGTGTGTGTCTGTGTGTCTGTGTGTCTGTGTGAGAGATAAACCAGCAGAGTTTAAACAGCTGAGATTAACGCAGTCATAAAAGCTGCCAGCGGGGGGAGGACGCAGCTGCGATAAGTCTGCGAAAAACCCTACGTTAAATGTTACGTGAATATGAGAAATGAGGCAAAACATTTAGACTCAAACCTTCACTGTGAATATACCGCAGTATTATATATGAATAAATATGGTACTGTATTATATATAAATAAATATAGTACTTGTGTAAATAATAATCCAAATATCACATCAAGCGCCCCCTTCAGGCCTCCACCAGGAGTGGAGGCCTGAAAACTGAGTTATTTAAACTCAGTTTTCAAAGTTGTGTGCCACTCATGCATATTTATGATGAGACAGAAGAGCTGGTGGAGTTTGATGATGATGAGACTGATTATGATTTTCTATCATGAAAAGTTCTGCAGTAGTCTGCTCATGATTAATTGTAAATATCGTCTTAATTCTCCGGGATTGAGATGTAAAAAATAAATAAAGAAAGAGGAAAGGCTGCAGCTGAAACTCTTCTCCAGACAAAAGTGCAAAAGCCTGTTTTTAAAGATTGCCGTAAAAACATCAGCTTGTTGTTTTTATGTAACTAATCGAGGTCCGGAACACTTTTTTTTGTGTTTCCATTAGGAACTGTACCAAAATAACCAGCCCCATTTTTCAGGATCCTTCCCTTGAGGGTGCAGAGTCATGGTGTGGTCGGGGGCGGAGCTAGACCCACGAAAGTCGGCTTCAACGCCTGCGGTCTATTCTCGCACAAAGACCAACAAACACAAACAATTGTGTCGTCGTTCGTTGTCTGTACAGTTCTCAGTGGAAACACACTCCTGATCCAGAACTTGACAGTCAGTGTACTGAAGTGTACTGAAGTGTACTGAAGTGTACCGTGATGCAAACACAGCTTCAGTGTTGTGATGGAAACGACACCAGAATTAGCTTCACAGCCAAAAATGAAGCAGAAGAAGAAAATAGAAGAAGAATCCTGCGTTTTCAGTCGTGCATTTTCACAAAAGACACTTTTATTGTGATTAAACTCGTGTTAAACAGTGTGAACGGAGGTTTTTGGTCCACAGTGAGTTTGTAGCTCAGCTCTTGTGTGTCCTCTTTCCACTGGCACAAACGATCCACGTTCTTCATCGCAGTTTGACATTCCCTGCCGCCTCTCCAGCACTTTTTATAAAAAAAAGATAAAAAGATAATATTGTCTCCTGAATCCCAGCTCCACAAACACGGAGACTTTTAATCCTCTTCTGACTCCACTCGTTGTTTAAAAATCAATTCTCCAGCTTGTTAAATTTGGGGCAAACAAAGCTGAAAAATATTCACTGTCAGCTTCTCCCTTTCTCTTTTTCTTACACCTATTAAAATACAGAGAAGAGGAGGAGGAGGAGGAAGTGTCTGCTGCATTTATTATGAAGCATATGTTTTTATGCTCTTATTCCAAAGTCCTGCCGTGTGACCTTCACGCGGTTACAGGCGACGCTGACCTCGTCAGCCACGACACAAAAACAGCAGCCGCCGACTGAACATATGGAAAATTAATTATATCAATCAACATGCAGCAGATTTACAGAGCCACTGCATTCATAAATCATCCACAACTGTCTGTGTGTGTGTGGATTTGCCTTAGTGAAGCATTATTTACACGTTCTGCTCGCACGGGTTTCTGCAGCCTCTGCACACTAAGCTGCTCCACAGCGTCGCTGATTTATGTCCTCCTTCCTTATTTTCATGCTTTTCATTATGACTTCGGTATTTCATGGTTAGGTGGTTCAACACCGCCGTGCTGGACACTCGCTTTTTTCTCCAGCTGAGAGAAAACTCAGTTTGAATGTGTCCAGAGTTTCTTAAAGCGTCACATGTTTTTGATGATAAAGTTTCACTTCGGTCTTTAGTCAAATCAGTGAGTTACAGCTGGTTTAGCCTCGCCTGGTAAACCAGACCTACATCAGCATGTTTGGTCTGGGCACACACAATTGGCAGGGCTTAATCCGAGAGGCAGGATAAACAGTTGTCTTTCAAATTTCCTCCGCACGCAATAGAACAGCGCTACAACCAATCAGAGCAACGAAGAAGGCGGTGTAGTCAGAGCGACAAAAAAGAGTCCGGGCGAGTGTTCTGTGTACGGTGTGTTGTGGAAAAGTCCACCCAACGTTGACTGTCGTTCCGATAAACGAGACCGCGAGCCTACTTGCAAGCTCACTTCATCTGCACTTGATGTTTCCATCCGTGGTGTTTGAGAAGAAAAGTGAAAGTTCATTGGAGTTAAAATATGGCACCAGAAAAAGTTGAAGTGATAAAGTATCTAATATTTACCAAATTTAAGAATTTAAACAACTCTGGACTGCGTTGAAGGAAGGAACTTTGGACTGGTTGAAGGAAGGAACTTCGGACTGTGTTGAAGGAACTTTGGAATGTTGAGGGAAGGAACTTTGGACTGTGTTGAAGGAAGCAACTTTGGACTGTTGCTTTGGACTGTGTTGAAGGAACTCTGGACTGTGTTGAAGGAAGGAACTTGGACTGTGTTGAAGGAACTTTGGAATGTTGAGGAAAGAACTTTGGACTGTGTTGAAGGAACTTTGGACTGTGTTGAAGGAAGGAACTTTGGACCGTTGAGGGAGCTTTGGACTGTGTTGAAGGAAGGAACTTGGACTGTGTTGAAGGAACTTTGGAATGTTGAGGGAAGAACTTTGGACTGTGTTGAAGGAACTTTGACGGACTGTGTTGGGAAGGAACTTTGGACTGTTGAGGGAAGGAGTTGGACTGTGTTGGGAAGGAACTTTGGACTGTGTTGAAGGAAGGAACTGTTGGAACTGAAGGAACTTTGGAGAAGGAACTCTGGAGGAAGGAACTTTGGACTGAATGTTGAAGGAAGGAACTTTGGACTGTGTTAAAGGAAGGAACTTTGGACTGTGATGAAGGAAGGAACTTTGGACTGTGTTGAAGGAAGGAACTTCAGAGTGGGTTGAAGGAACTTTGCACTGTTGAGGGAAGGAACTTTGGATTGTGTTCAAGCAACTTTGGACCACCCATCGACTATACATGATGCGATTGGCCAAACCAGAGTTTGGATTTTGCAGGTTGCGAGCTAATGAGGAGTTTCTAGACGGAACCCTGGCTGCAAACTAAACTTGCTACAGCGTAGTTTAGCCGTGAATATTCCCAAATTCTGGCCATGCAGATTGATTGCTGGACATATTCTTGAATCAGGGTGCCTGCGCAGGTCTTAAAAGTCTTAACATTAGCGGTGTCACAATCTCAATTTTTAAATCTTTAACCATGCCCTCAGTGTGACGTCTTGCAGACGTGTCGGAGAAAAAAACAGTGTTGTGACTAGCCATTGTAGCATGACTACACGTTGGCTCCTCCCACTAACCCAAAGTTGCCAACTAATAGTAAAGAAAACTAAAACTAAAATTAACTTTTCTAGTAAAAACACAACAGGAACAATCTCAGCATGCAAGTGTAAAACTACATCAATTCAAGGAACTTTGGACGGCGTTGAGAGTGAGTGACTTCAGTTTCCTGTTGGAAACAAAATGTTTTCTGTTTTGAAGAAAGTCTGGAACATTTATTTGGGGAAAGGGGCATTTAACACCCTGTTAAATATTAAATATGATAACGTATAAATATCTTAAATATTCTAACAAGGAAACACACACAAAAACAAGGAAAATCTAAGATTCATTGAATTCAGCAGAACAAACAACAGAATTATTCTAAACTAAATGATAAATAAACAATGAATACATTATGAATTAACCATAAACACATTCTGCCCACTCCTTTACTTTACACGCTCATCTCCTGCTTTAACTGTGAAATTCAAAAAAAGGATGATTCTTGTTCTCTCTGCACGGACATGAGCGATGTCTCCTCCTGCTGGTCGCTCTGAGAAGTCATGCTGATGAATGATTCTGCTTCGGGAGAGCTGTAAATCAGGAGAGACTCGTGCTCGTTCATCTCACTCTGACAGGGTTTTTGCGTCACCGGGGAGACGACGACATGATTCTCACCGCAGCCACGTCCGAGCTGAACCATTTACGTGAATCTGTGCAAATACACAGAGGAGGCAGCAAAAAATGGTGTCCATCAATCTTAATGTCCAAAATATCCCCCCTTTTTCTCCATGACACACTTGACTGAGCAGCGGCAGGTGGATGAAAGTCGTGTTAACTCTTCTCCTTATCTGCACTCGATGTTTCCATCCGTGGTGTTTGAGAATACAAGTGAAAGTTCACTGGAGTTAAAGTATGACGCCAGAAAAAGTTGAAGTGATAAAGTATCTAATATTTAAAGAACTTAAGAATTTAAGCAACTATGGAACTGAACTGCGTTGAAGTAAGGAACTCTGGACTGTGTTGAAGGAACTTTGGACTATGTTGAAGGAAGGAACGTTGGACTGTGTTGAAGGAAGGAACTTTGGACTGCGTTGAAGGAACTTTGGACTATGTTGAAGGAAGGAACGCGGCTGTGTTGAAGGAAGGAACTCTGGACTGTGTTGAAGGAACTTTGGACTATGTTGAAGGAAGGAACGTTGGACTGTGGAAGGAACCTTGACTTGAAGGAAGGAACTTTGGACTGTGTTGAAGGAACTTTGGACTATGTTGAAGGAAGGAACTTTGGACTGCCTTGAAGGAAGGAACTTTGGACTGCGTTGAAGGAACCCTGGACTGTTTTGAAGGAAGAAACTTTGAACTGTGTTGAAGGAAGGAACTTTGAACTACGTTGAAGGAACTTTGGACTGCCTGTAAGAACTTCCTCTATAAAATGGCATATAATTACCATCATTTGGTAATTATATGAGTTCATTCGGCAAATCAATCAAAATTCATTATAAATCTGTACAACAAACAGATGAGTTTGTGTCTGACTGTAAGATAATTAAGATTCTCTTCTCACACCTCTTCATTTCTCAGACAGTGAAAACTGAAACATATGGTGTCGTCTCCGCTTCATTATTCCCAAACTAAATAAACGTGTCTCGGTGCGGCTACTCACCTCATGGAGTGATTTCCTATCCTGTAATCCTTCCTCCTCCTCCTCCTCCTCGGAGCTTGAGCAGCAGTGTCTCTCCACACCACTGATCTTCAGTGAGCAGCTGTTTATCCTCTCACACTGTAATTTATGTATCTGTGAACACTGTTGTTGCTCCATGAGAAGACGAGGAGCATGCTAATCATTTTCCATACCATGTGTTTATTCTTCATCATCCTCCTCTCCACCTGTTGTTTGATTTTAAAGACCATGACCTGTTTCAGTGAAGCCCGGGTCACATGGTCAGACCCATGAGTTTGTAAACCACTCACTCTCTCACACCAAAGCCCACAGAGAAAATCAGTGATTTTAACATCACAGCACACAGGAGTTGTTGATCCACTGCTGCCTCCACCGCTAAGTTCAAATGTCTTATTTTGTCACTTATTTGGTCAGAAATCCTTTGTTCAGATTGACCTCAGTGACACAAAGTGACCACACGAGGCAGCAGTAGACCAGCAGCTCCTGTGTCCCCGCGGGCTAAAATCACTGATTTTCTCTATGGGGTTTGGTGTGGGAGAGACAAGTCTTTAAACAACAGCATACTCAAAGTCAAGGTCATGTAAATGACCTTGAGAAGCATAATGAAAAAGATTTGATGATATTTAATTCATGTTGTTTCACAGAGGGAATGAAACCTTGATGCTCGGTGAAAGTGTGAATTTAAAAACCTCGGGTGCTGGCGCTGAGACAAACTGTCCTCTGGTCCTCAGTGAAGAATCCTCTCAGTATTCTGGACGAGTGTGTGACCGAGCGGCCGGGCCAGCGTCTGCTCTTCTGACAAACGTCTGAAGTGTGAAATCTCTGCTAAATCTGCAGCTCCACCCTCGACCCACAGAGACACTGAAGAGACACACAGAGACTGAAGAGACACACACAGAGACTGAAGAGACACACAGAGACTGAAGGGACACACAGAGACACTGAAGACACACACAGAGACTGAAGGAGACACACAGAGACTGAAGACACACACACAGAGAGACCCACAGAGACACTGAAGAGACACACAGAGACTGAAGAGACACACAGAGAGACTGAAGAGACACACAGAGAATGAAGAGTACACACAGAGAGACTGAAGAGACACACAGAGAGAATGAAGAGACACACACAGCTGAAGAGACACACACAGAGACTGAAGAACACAGAGAGACTGAAGAGACACACAGACTGAAGAGACACACAGAGACACTGGAGAGAGACACACAGAGAGAGACTGAAGAGACACACAGAGACTGAAGAGACCCACAGAGACACTGAAGAGACACACAGAGACATTGAAGAAGACAGCACAGAGACTGAAGAGACACTGAAGAGACACACAGAGACACTGAAAGAGACACACAGAGACACACAGAGACTGAAGAGACCCACAGAGACGAAGAGACACACAGAAACTGAAGAGACACACAGAGAGAGACAGGAACACACAGAGACTGAGAGACTGAAGAGACACACAGAGACTGAAGAGACACAGAGAGACAGAGAGACTGAAGAGACACAGAGACTGAAGAGACACACAGAGAGACTGAAGAGACACAGAGAAAGAGACACACAGAGACTGAAGAGACACAGAGACTGAAGAGACACACAGAGAGACTGAAGAGACACAGAGACTGAGAGAGACACACTGAGAGACTGAAGAGACACAGAGACTGAAGAGACACACAGAGAGACTGAAGAGACACACAGAGACTGAAGAGACACAGACACTAAATAAGAAGAAAAGTCCAATGAAGTTCACAGTGCTCTTTGAAAACCTGGTGAAAATCATTTGCATGTAAATTTTAGTTTTGTGTGGGTTTTAGTTTTGTGTGGATTTAGGTTTCGTGTGGATTAACTCTTGTTATTGAAATTTTAGTTCTTACAATTTTCATCCAGTTTTTAAAAACACCTGAGATTTAACAGGACGATGAGTTTTAAACTTTTAAACAAAAACTCACCTCACTAACCAGTTAATGACTAACCCTAACCTTAAACCAGGTCCTGACAAGGTCAGCGTTTACGACAGAAAACACACAGATGTTTGATTATTTTTAAATCACAAACTCTCCTGATTGTTTCGTCCCACGACTCGACGTGAGCTCGACAGTAAATTATAATTAAATTTGATTTAATGACAGAATATTAAAAGTTTCTGTGGATTTTTGAAAACATGTCAAACATGATGTTTAAATGAAACGCTGACTTTATTCAGGTTATTGTCACAAACTTCACAAACGTGTGAAGGTTTTTTTAAACTCTTATTATTGAAGAAAATCGCCTTTTTATTAAGTTATTGACTTTAATATTAAATCTTGTTTTTTACAGGTCTTTGTGTCTCACTCTGTCACTCATGAATTTGTAAGAATGTGTGACTTTGTCACAGCTTCAGGTTTTTTCTTATGATGAGAAACAGTGACATGGTTTTTCAGTGAAGACTCAAACATGACAAAGGCTTCTACACCATGAGGTGGCGCTGTGACAGGATGAATGTGCTTCATTCTCCTCGTCCCCTCATCTGTTTCTCTTCATCTTCTTGTTCTTCTCATTCTTCTTGATGTTATTGTTCTTCATGGTCTTAAAGTTCTAGTTGTTCTTGATCTTGTTCTTGTTCTTGATGTTGTTCTTGTTGATGTTCTTGTTGTTCTTGTTGTTGTTCTTCTTGATATTCTTGTTGTTGTTCTTGTTGTTCTTCTTGTTGTTCTTCTTGATATTCTTGTTGTTGTTCTTGATGTTCTTCTTGTTGTTCTTGATGTTCTTCTTGTTGTTCTTCTTGATCACATCCTCCAGATGTCCAGATGACACGAACACAGAAATCTTCACACTTTGGTGTTCCTGTGGTCACAGAGACAGTGGACGTGTGACTCTACTGCCCCCTGCTGTACAGATGTCTCTACGACAGCAACCTGGAAAAGTCTACATTCACTCTTAGAACACGGGACTTTTGCACAATCACTACTAAACAAATATGTGATTTAAAATGAATCATGACCTTCACCTATAAAAGCACACACGCTCAGAAACATCTGAGTCATTCAGTTTTATTTTAGATGTTCTGAGCTCAACGAGTTTGAACAAATATCTAATTCTGATTATTTTGAACGCACATGATGAAGAATGTGGAGAAAAAAACATGTGAGTATAAATTCTGTCATTGAAACTTTATTTTTGAATTTAGTCTTCAGATGTTTGTACATTTGATAAAGTGTGTAAAGTTCACTGTGTCTTCATGGATGGATGTACACTAACATGTTACATGTATCGCCAGAGAGAGCGTGCCCTCTGCTGTCATTTCTTACACTTTGTTGCCCTCTAGTGGAAGAACACCGTCCTCTGAGAGCTGTCAGTGGTGATTTACACTTTAATAAAAGGTAACAGCAGGAACATGATGCTTAAATCTTTCTCTGTGTCAGGTGAGGAGGAGGAGGAGGAGGAGGAACATGTATCCCACACCAAAGCCCGTAGAGAAAATCTGTGATTTTAACATCACAGCACACAGGAGTTGTTGATCCACTGCTGCCTCCATCACTTTGTCACTTCGGCTTTTTAAAAACTTTGTTGGGATTTACCTCAGTGACACAAAGTGACCACACGAGGCAGCTCCTGTGTCCCTGCCAGCTAAAATCACTGATTTAGTCTCTGGGGTTTGGTGTGGGAGAGTGAGTGGTTTGGTGATCTGTCTCACAGTGAGATAAAGACGTGAACATGTTCTTAAAGATATCGCAGATTTAAGTTAACATAGTATATTAGTATCAAATATCAAAATCTCCATAGAAAAAATCAGTGATTTTAGCGGGCGGGGACACAGGAGCTGCCTCGTGTGGTCACTTTGTGTCACTGAGGGAAGGATTTTAAACACTGAATTGACAAAATAAGACATGTGAACTTAGTGATGGAGGCAGCAGTGGATCAACATCTCCTGTGTGTGTGTGATGTTAAAATCACTGGTTTTCTCTATGGACTTTGGTGTGCAAGAGTGAGTGGTTTTCAAACTTCGGTTTCCTCTTGGAAAAGTCGTTTACGAAGTGACTAAAAGTCAGTGTTTACTCCTAACTTACTCCTAATTTAAACATTTCTTTGACACTTATTGTGTGTATTTTGTGTACATGTGCAGAAAGTCTGTGATTATGAGGAAGTGAAATAACTGAAGTGAAACAAACACCTCATTAAAGCCACATATGTTTACATGTATGGAAATGATGTTCATGTTCACAATGAGTTCCTGTTTTAATGACAGGGTGAATAGGCCCCGCCCCTCCCTCTCAGCCCACTCCTCTCACTCTCTCAGTGTCTTCATCTGTAACAGTCTTCAGACACTGAGTCAGAACCAGACTGTCCCCGGTTCTCTTCTCTCCTCTCTGAAGATGGAGGAGGTGCACAGCGCCCCCTGCCTTCACCTCCTGCTCCTGCTGCTCCTCTCCTGCTCCTGTTCATCCTCCTGGGACCTGGTTCTGCTCCACACTAACGACGTGCACGCGCGGGTGGAGGAGACCAGCAGACTGTCCGGTAAGTGCAGCAGCAGCAGCGGTTCCGGCTCTGGCTCTGGTTCTGGTTCTGGGTGTTTCGCCGGTGTCGCGCGCAGAGCCGCGGTGGTGCAGCGGATCCGCAGCTCAGAGCAGAACGTGCTGCTTCTGGACGCTGGAGACCAGTTTCAGGGAACCGTGTGGTTCAACTACTACAAAGGAGCCGAGGCTGCGCACTACATGAACCTGCTCAAGTATGACGTCATGGTGAGACGCGCGCGCACACACACACACACACACACACAGTCAGACTAAAGTTGTCAAACTTGCGGCCCGGACCAGATAAATGAGTTATTCTAAGTTATTATTAAAAACAAGAAATGACTCATGTTCCAAATCAAATAAAGACTTTGTTGACAGAGAGACGAGTTTTTATTTAAATTTAAAAACACAGAGTGCCAGGACAACTTGTGTGTGTGTGTGTGTGAGACTAACAATACACATTTTAAATAAATATAAGGTTTAAATGATGGAAATGTTCTTGTGTTGCTCTGAGAACATGAAGAACTTTATATAAAACGAAATATTTTCTTCGATAAATTGAGTTGTTTAACAATGAATTGATATGTATGTGTACGACTGTTTGAACATGAGGAGAGGGCTGCCGCCTTATTTTCTACCTCCTTCCTTACTTCCTACCTACCTACGTCCCTCCTTCCCTCCTACCTACCTACATCCCTCCTTCCTTACTACCTACCAGCATACCTGTTTCTGTCCACAAACACAAAATGATTCAGTTTGAATGATTTCTTTGTTTTTGTGAAGCAAGAAAACAGGAAATATTCACTTTTAAGAAGCTGAAAAAAAACCACTCAGTTAATTAAGTGTTCCAGATCTGATCACATGACTCAGACCTCAGTGGTTTTAATTTGCTTAAAAGCATCGGTGGTTGTAGAACTTTCTAGCAGGCAAAGCTATTTGTCTTTCATTCTATTTATCTGTTTATTGCTGCAATTGGTATCAAAGCACCGTTGGCTTTAAAGTGCCTTTAAGGTGCATCGTCAAAGCCATGTTTTGTTATATATCGCCTTCAAATGCGCCTTTGTAAAGCTATCTATCATCAGAACCTGTACGAGTTGTCGGTTTTACAACCTAACAAGATGCTGTCTAACTAACTAACTAACTTCAAGCTGATAACTGCCTAACTGCAAACTGACGTCTGCTTAACTGTGTATGTGGAATAAACCTTCAGAAAGACAGTCGAGTTGTACCCGCCGTACTTGTTCTGGTTACCCTTTCCAGAAGGGAGCATTGAGCTGGAAAGACCAGCCAGCAGAAATCTGGACAGTGGTGTTTCGGAGTGCAGCTGTTTTAAAAAAGAAAAAAATGTGAATTATGGTCAAAATTCAACCACCCAAAAATCCTGCTTTTCATATAAAAATGTGTTTGTTTTTTTTGTTTCGTCTGATATTTTATCGCAATAATTATTAATATCCACTCATTTTCAAACTTTTTTTTATCACGATCATTTTGTGGACATATCGCATTGGCACTGTGTGGTGAAAATATAATGTATATAATGACACTAACGTTATGTAAGGAATGAAAAAACACTTCATAACTTTCTACGAGTAAAATTACAACATAACCCACCCCCGAAAAAAAACAAAACTTCAAAGACAGAATCAGAGACGTTTTTTATTTAACGTCTGTTTTTTTCAGGCTCTCGGGAACCACGAGTTTGATAACGGCGTGGAAGGACTCATGGTGCCGTTCATGCAGGAAGTCAAGTTTCCCATGATCAGTGCGAACATCAAACCCGACAAAACTCTGGCTGCGACGTTCGGGGTCTCATATCATCCGTATACGATACTGAAGGTCGGCGATCACAGAGTGGGCGTGGTCGGGTACACGTCGCAGGAAACGCCCGCTCTGTCCAAACCTGGTGCGTGAACGACGCGCTGTCGCGTTCCCGTGCGTGGCTTTATTCTGCTGCCGTATCCCACGGTAACTTGTAAACCTGTCGCTGCCCCCTACAGGACTGCACCTGCGTTTCGAGGAGGAGGTGGCGGCGTTGCAGCCGCATGTGGACAAACTCCGCACACTGGGCGTGGACAAAGTCATCGCTCTGGGTCACTCGGGTTTCACCAAAGATCGGGAAATCGCCAGGAGAGTCCGCGGAGTGGACGTGGTCGTGGGCGGACACACCAACACGTTCCTCTACTCAGGTGGGCGTGTCACTTTTGTCACATGATCACGGCTTTATCAGAAAAGGCTGAATGTAGTGAGCGAGTCGAGTCCAGAGGTTTTAGTTCCTGCTCTGACGACGTTAAAGCGAGCTCAACAGAGAGCGTCGTCACTGAAGAGTCAAAGTGAACAATGACCAACTGTAGAGCAGTTAAAAAGACTTAAAAATTCTACTTAAAGTTCCAAAATCTACTTAAAAAATATCTACTACAATGTTTAAAATGTCAATATGTAACAGAGGAGTCTATTGTATTTACACCGCGTTCCAAATTATTATGCAAGTGATATTTTTCTCTAATTTATCTAAATAGTCGATGCAAATGACATTATTTTCAAGTCATTAACCGTTAGAGTATAATTGGAATGTTATTGAACAAACCTTCCAATAATAACAGTATTTTTTTCAAAAATAAAAAACTTAAAATGCACTGTTCCAAATTATTATGCACAACAGAGTTACAAAACATTTTATAGGTTGTAAAGAACTGAAAATGGTCATTTGTTTAATTTGCAGCATTAGGAGGTCATATTCATTGAAATCAAAAGCTATTTCAACTATTTACAACTTCTTAATAGGTCAAGTTACATTTTAACATAGGACCCCTTATTTGATAGCAGCTTCGCAATTCTTGCATCCATTGAACTTATGAGTTTTTGGAGAGTTTCTGCTTGAATTTCTTTGCAGAATGTCAGTATAGCCTCCCAGAGCTCATAGATCTTTTGCTTGAGGATGCTCCAAAAGTTCTCAATAGGGTTGAGGTCAGGGGAGGATGGGGGCCACACCATGAGTTTCTCTCCTTTTATGCCCATAGCAGCCATTACATTACATTATATGTCATTTAGCAGACGCTTTTATCCAAAGCATTTAAACATTTGGGTACAAATAAGAGCTAGAAGTAAGTAAGAGCTTCAAGTACACCTTGATGTTTGCGGGACTCCAGAGCCACCATCCTCTCTTAATCCGATGTATTTGTCTGGCAGAAACCTTCCTCATTGTGCCTTTATCTGCACAAACCCGTGTGTGCTCCGAATCAGCCACAAATCTCTTAAAGTACGATGATCCCGCTTACGTTTTCTTGAAATATCTAAGGTTTTCATACCTTGTCCAAGGCATTCAACTATTTCATGCTTTTCAGTAGCAGAGATATCCTTTTTCTTTCCCATATTGCTTGGAAATCTGCTGGATAATGTGGAACGTCCTTCTTTAGTAGTTTTTCCTTTAATTGGATTCACCTGGCAAACTGATTATCACAGGTGTCTGAGATTGACACCTGTGATCCAAAGAGCCCTGAGACACAACCCCATCCATGAGTTTATTGAAAAACAAAAAATGTGGACTTCCGGTTAAGCGAATGAGTGGGTAGACGTTAAATCAGGAGCTCCCGGTGGATGAAGTTATAAAACATCAAAAAGCCAAAATTCAAACGCACAACCAGAGAGGGGATGAGGACTAGAAGGGAACTTATCAAAAAAGAAACGGAGAAGAAGCAAAGAAAAAATGGGAGA
Organism: Solea senegalensis; assembly: GCF_019176455.1. Lineage (NCBI taxonomy): Eukaryota > Metazoa > Chordata > Actinopteri > Pleuronectiformes > Soleidae > Solea > Solea senegalensis. The sequence goes on from NC_058037.1 coordinate 20,448,630, forward strand.
TAGAAAGTGTGATGATAGGTCTGATGCCGCTAACGACGACATGCTAGCTAGCAGATTGGGACCAATAGCGAGGAAAACCGAAAAGAAATGAAGGACATTCGAGACAATCAAAATCTGGGAAGTATGTTGAAACAAGAACTAGCCACTTATAAAGAGGAGATGGGCAACAGGTTCGAAGCCATCGACAGGGGGATGGAAGCCCAGAACTTGGTCACAAGTTCTACTCCACCCCTGGCTGATTGTATTCGATTCCATTGTAAGTCGCTGTGGATAAAAGTGTCTGCTGAATGACATGTAATGTAATGTAATACATGAGATACGTGCAAGAGTGTGGTGGAGACCGAGGAGTGGAACACAGAGCTGAAGGGGATTCTCGCCTCTTCCCTCAACCAGCAAAGGAGGCTGCAGGAGAAAATAACTGACTTAAAAGGGAGATCGAGAAGGAACAATATTCGAGTTGGGTTCACACGGTGGTGAAGTGGTTAGCACTCTCGCCTTGCAGCGAGAAGACCCGGGTTCGAGCCCCGGTTGGAACAAGGGCCTTTCTGCATGGAGTTTGCATGTTCTCCCCGTGTGTGCGTGGGTTCTCCGGCTTCCTCCCACAGTCCAAAAACATGCAATGTGGGGAATGGTTGTTTGTCTCTAGCTGTGTGTGGCCCTGCGATGGACTGGCGAACTGTCCAGGGTGTACCCCGCCTATCGCCCGATGTAGCTGAGATTGGCACAGCACCCCCCGCGACCCTCTGGTGGAGGATAAAGCGGTTAGATGATGACTGACTGACAATATTCGAGTTTGGGGAGTACCAGAGGGCGAAGAGCCTTCAAAAAGGCATGGCAGACAAAAATCGAGGTTGGGGGAGAGACAGTGACGTTCGACCACGACTACGCAGCGGAGATGGCTGCAAAGCGCCGTAGCTATGCGGGACAGAGGAGAGTTTTAAAGGGAGAAGGGATTAAGTTCCAGTCACCGCTTACGTCATTGAAAGTCCACTGGCAAGGAGGCGTCCAAACCTACGGCAGTCCACAAGAAGCTGCGGGATGAAGGTGGGTGGTTTGATGGGGGAACAACAACTGACGCTGGAGCAGCAGCTTGAGGCCGCTTTCAGTTTGGAGAGTTTCCATCGATCACTTTTTGGTTTACTTTTTAGTTTGAACAGCTGTTGCTGATGTTTTTTATGTGTCCAAGGTTAGCTTATGGGTAATGAAAGTGCATTCGGGAATTGATGTATAATTCAGCATGAAGGTGTTAAAGTGGTGTCACTGAATGTGAATGGGCTGAGTAGTCGGATTAAAAGGGCAAAATTTATGGCCAAATTCAGAAAAGAATAAATGCAGATGGTGTTTCTGCAGGAGACACATCTGTCTACGGAGGAATGTGAGAAACTAAAGAGATTTGGGGAGGTAGTACCAACCATTCTTTGGGATGCGCTTAAGGTTGGGAAGACAATGCTGCGCAAGAAATCCAGACTAGTAAACTACCAGATGCAAATTGGACACTTAAAGGCCTTGGAGGGAAAACACAATGCCACAAGTGACCCAGAGATACTTAGACACAGGATATGAGAAATTTCCTAGACAGGTTGGATCTACCATCTATAGGGGAAAAGCAGAATACATTATTGATGGCAGACATCACAGAGGAAGAGATGAAAAGGGCGATCTCTAGGATGAAGAGCAATAAATCTCCTGGTAGTGACAGATTCCCCTCGGAATTCTATTAAACCTTTAGACAAGAGTTGACCCCGGTATTGTTGGCCTCATTTAGACACACAATTAATGAAGGGAAAATCCCTCCCTCATGGAAGGAGGCCATTATCACAATCATACCCAAAGAGGGCAAGGACAAAGAGCATTGTAGCAGCTATAGACCAATATCAGTACTAAATGTGGACAGCAAGATGTACACCTCAATAATTTTCAAAAGATTTGAGACATTCATGACTGACATTATAGACAGGAAGACAGATGCAGGACAATATTAGGAGGGTGATACACATTGTAGAAGAGACTCAACGAACGAAGAATAGCGCAACTTTAGTTAGTGTAGACGCAGAGAAAGCTTTTGACAGTGTTAAATGGACTTACTTATATAAGGAGTTGGAGAGATTTGGTTTCAATAAAGAATCTGTCCAGTGAATTATAAAGCATTATATCAAGAGCCGACAGCTAGGATCAAGGTGAATGGTAATCTCACGGATCCCATCTGTCTGGGGAGGTCTACTAGACAGGAGTGTAGTCTCTCTCCAACTCTCTTAGCAATATTCATAGAGCCATTGGCACAGGCGATTAGGCAGGACCAGGGCATCAAAGGGGTGGAGGTGAATGGTAGAGAACATGAGATAGGGCTGTTTGCAGATAATGTGGTAGCCTACTCGGAGCAACCCAGTGAGTTCTTCCCTGCGCAGATGAATCTACTGGAAGAGTATGGATGTTACTCAGGATACAAAATTAATGTAACCAAAACACAGATCTTGGCCATAAACTATGCCCCTACACCAGAGTTAGGAGCGAAATACAAAATTAAGTGGAATTCAGAAACCATTAGATATCTGGGAGTGAACATCACAATGGGAGTGGGAAAGTTGTACACTGCTAATTACATTCGCATTAATCAGGAACTCAGATGGGATATATGAAGATGGTCAATATTACAATTGGATCTTAGTTCAAGGATAGAAATAATTAAGATGAATTTATTACCAAGGCTACTGTACCTGTTCCAAACTCCAGTAATGATACCACAGAAACAGTTTATGGAGTGGGATAGATGGATATCCAGGTTCATTTGGGGGGGTAGGAGGCTAAGAATTCGATATAGCACCATGCAGCTCCCCAAGGAGAAAGGGGGCATGGCAGTAGCAAAACTACAAGACTACTTCTATGCTGCACAGCTCAGGGCCGTAACTTGTTGGTGTAATGGAGAATATGTAGCTAGGTCGAAGTATATATAAATGAAGGTGGGGGCTAGCCCAGTGCAAATATTAAGGGGGATTTTGAGATTTTGAGGTGAGGGATTACTATTTGAAGGAAATAAAGTTAGAACAACCCAAAGAACAGAACATGATTATTAAAATAATGATAAATGCATATGTAGGGGAAAATGTAATCTTAGCTCTATACCAAGCTCTAGGTGCCAGTGGGGGTAACTGTCTATATTAAAGAAAAATGGGAAAAAGAGCTTGGACTAGCAATAATAGAAGATGACTGGTATAATGTGTGCAAGACTCAACTCTCAGCCACTGGCTCTAGGGTATGGAGAGAATTTAGGTGGAAGAACATTATAAGGTTTTTCATAACACCAAAGATTAAGGGGAGATACACACCAGATCAGAAATCATGTTGGAGATTGTGTGGTCAGGCGGAGGCAGACCATACACATGTGTTTTGGAAATGTCAAAAGATAGAGGGATATTTGGAGAAAGTCTAGAATATGCTGAGGGAGATATTGGGATATGAGATACCAAAGACTTGTTTGGTATTGTATCTGGGGAACATTCCACAAGAGGAGGTACAAGGAGGAGATAAATACCTCGTGAAAGTATTATTGATGGCTAGGAGGAAGGCAATTACAAGGGCCTGGTATAAGGTAGACCCACCTACTAAAGAGCAGTGGCTGAGTATTGTGGAGGAGATTTATGATATGGCGAGGTTCACACATACCTTGAGAATGCGAGTGGAACAGTTTGTAGGGAAATGGGAGAAATGGAATTATTACAGAAGGGACGAGGAGGTTATCGCTAGTAATTATAGTAATGACAACTGAGCAGGACAGAATTGTTGCATTGTAACTGAATGGAAGGACCTATAAGCTACTACTGGATGTGTTTTTCTTTTGTTGTTTTTTGTGTGTGTATTGTATTTAAATGGAAAAAAACAAATAAAAATTTAAGTTAAAAAAACAACAACTTTATGACACTTAAATACAATTTGATTAATAATTTGGAACGCAGAATAGTGATCATGACCACGTTGGTATTTCAGTTCAGTGTCAGACGTTCAGTGGTTTTTCAGTTCAGCGGTTTTTCAGTTCAGTGACTGTCCGACGTTCAGTGGTATATCAGTTCAGTGTCAGATGCTCAGTGGTTTTTCAATTCAGTGGTATTTCAGTTAATCGCAGGCAAAAATCTTAGCGAGAGTCCTCCTCAACAGACTGGTTCCTGCTGTTGCAGAACACCACCTCCCAGAGAGCCAGTGCGGCTTCAGAGCCAACAGGGGTACCGACATGATCTTCGTGCTAAGGCAACGCCAGGAAAAATGCCGGGAACAGAACAAGGGACTATATTTGTTGACCTGTCAAAGGCGTTTGACACTGTGAGCAAGAAGGGCCTATGGGAGATCATGGAGCGCCTAGGTTGTCCCCCAAAGTTCCTTAGCATGGTCATCCAGCTGCACAAAGATCTGCGTGGTCAGGTCAGAAGCAACAACGACCTCTCAGGGCACTTCCCAATCAGCAACAGGGTGATGCAGGGTTGTCTACTTGCGCCAACTCTCTTCGCCATCTTCTTCAGCATGATGCTTCAATGGGCCACAGAAGATCTTGGTGACGAAGACGGCATCTACATACAATATTGCATTGATGGCAGCCTGTTCAACTTACGTTGCCTACAGGCCCATACCAAGACCCTAGAGCAACTCATCTGAGAGCTACTCTTTGCTGATGATTCCGCCCTTGTAGCCCACACAGAGTCTGTCATGCAGCGCGTAACATCCTGCTTTGCAGAGACAGCCGAACTCTTCGGTCTCGAAGTCAGCTTAAAGAAGACAGAGGTTCTCTGGAGCAACAAGCATCTTAAAAAAGGCACTAAAGTCAGTGTCTACAGAGCTGTGGTACTGACTACCCTCCTGTACGGTTTGGAGTCGTGGGTCACATACAGACACAACCTACGTCTTCTAGAACGCTTCCACCAACGTTGTGTCCGCTCCATCCTCAACATCCACTGGAGCGAATATGTCACCAATGTTGAAGTGCTACAGCGAGCGGAGATTACCAGCATCGAGGCCATGGTAATCAAAACACAGCTACGCTGGGCAGGGCATGTCTCTAGAATGGAGGACCATCGTCTGCCCAAAATCGTCCTCTACTGGGCACCGCAACAGAGGAGCACCGAAGAAATCTTCATCAGAGAAGCCAAGCCAAGTATTTCAGTTCAGTTCAGTGTCAGACGTTCAGTGGTATTTCAGTTCAGTGACTGTCAGACGTTCAGTGGTATTTCAGTTCAGTGACTGTGTCAGACAGAGTCTGAAGTCCTGAATCATTCTGTGAACAAATCTTTTTAATGATTCACTTTCACCCAAAACAACTGCTTTTGGTCACTAGTTTCAGTGTTTGTGACTCCGCCCATGTTGAGGAGGATGAGCTAAACCGTTGACTTTCTCTCTTGTGTGTCTGTGAGGAAACAAACCAGAAGAAAAGCACAGTCTGGTTTCCATCAGTGACTGTAAATGTATATGTTACACAGTTTAAACAATGAACCTCAGTCAGGACTGGGTTTGTTTTCTCTGTGAGTCAAATACACCACAGAGACACCAGCAGTATTATGGTGTGTCAGAGAAACCCTGAGTCATTGTTTGTAATCGTTCCGCCACATTTTTCCACGAGCTTCTACGAGTCATGGCTGCATTTCAGTTTCTCAGGAATAGTTTATGTGTGAGTTTCAGGTTTGGGAGAAAAGAAGAAGAGAAAGTCCAAAGCACTCACTCTCCCACACCAAAGCCCATAGAGAAAATCAGTGATTTTAGCTCGCGGGGACACAGGAGCTGCTGGTCTACTGCTGCCTCGTGTGGTCACTTTGTGTCACTGATATAAATCTGTACAAAGGATTTTAAATGCAGAAGTGACAACATAAGACATTTGAACTTAGTGATGGAGGCAGCAGTGGATCAACAACTTGTGTGTGTGTGACGTTAAAACTGATTTTCTCTATGGGCTTTGGTGTGGGAGAGTGAGTGGTTTACAAACTTCAGTTTCCTGTTGGAAAAGTCTGTCTGACAGTGAGATAAAGACGTGAAACATGTTCTTAAGATAAAGTCTGAAATCTCCTTTTCTTAAGTGAAGGGTAGATGAGTGAGATGAGTTTTTTCCCTTATCTTCTCTCGCAGGAAAACCTCCCTCCTCTGAAGTTCCTGCTGGTCCTTATCCCTTCATGGTGAAGTCGGACGACGGGCGGCAGGTTCCTGTCGTTCAGGCCTACGCCTTCGGGAAATATCTGGGTTATCTGAAAGTGACCTTTGATGAAGCGGGAAACGTGGTGAGGTCTTCGGGAAACCCCATCCTGCTGGACAGCAACGTCCCGCAGGGTACAGAGCGCCTAACACAAAGATCTGTGTCTTTATGTGTGATTTTCTGTGCTGCTGTTTAATGATTCACTGCTGGAATGTACCGGTGTTATTAAGTAAAACCATGGTGAGTCAGGAACCCGAACTGTTTCTGATCCAGATCCAGTCGTCCGTGCAGACGTGGACGAGTGGAAGAAGAATCTGGCCAATTACTCGTCACGGGTGATCGGACGAACTCTGGTTCTCCTCAACGGGGAAACTGAGCAGTGTCGCTTCCGTGAGTGTAACCTGGGAAACCTGATCTGTGACGCCATGGTGAGAGTAACACACTCTGGAATGTTTCCACGTCGTTTCCTCCCTCTGTAAATCACAATTCCTTCAGAAAGATCTTTGGACGTATCCTTGTTTTTCCCTCCACAGGAAAATCTCCCAAGTCAAAGATCGTGAGATGATTGTGAACATGTGTTTTTTTACCAGCAGCAACAAACAGAGCAAACATGGAATAATACATCCCTCACATCTGACTAACTTTGTTCCAAAATAAGGTTCCATTCAACCAATCCAGAGACGTGACTCATTCAACTGATTTTATCTGCTTGACAGAAGACTCAGCTAAGAGTAGAAAGTCTGCGATATCTTTAAAAACATGTTCACGACTTTTAAAGTAGAAAATATTCACATTTAAGAAGCTGAAAAATGACAGAAAGTAGAAAATATTCACATTTAAGTAGAAACAAGTAGAAAATATTCACATTTAAGAAGCTGAAAAAATGACAGAAAGTAGAAAATATTCACATTGAAGAAGCTGCAAAATGACAGAAAGTAGAAAATATTCACATTTAAGAAGCTGAAAATTACAGAAAGTAGAAAATATTCACATTTAAGAAGCTGAAAATTACAGAAAGTAGAAAATATTCACATTTAAGAAGCTGAAAATTACAGAAAGTAGAAAATATTCACATTTAAGAAGATGAAAAATGACTGTTGACAGTGTTCTTCACGTGTAAGTGAGGGAAAACTCTCTCTGATCTTCAGCTCGACAACAGCATCAGGTTCCCAGACGACGTCAGGTGGAATCACGTCAGCGCCTGCGCCTTTAACGGCGGCGGCGTCCGAGCGTCCATCGACGAGCAGAGCAGGAACGGTGCGTCGCTGCGTGTGTTTGATGAAACACGGAGCAGGATCTCCGGCCTCTGACTGTCCATGTTTTGTCTTCAGGTTCCATCACCATGGAGGACCTGATCTCCGTGTTACCGTTCGGAGGAACCTTTGACCTGGTGCAGTTGAGAGGCTCCACGCTCAGGAAAGTGTTTGAACACTCTGTGAAACGTTACGGTCAGAGCACCGGAGAGTTCCTGCAAGTGTCCGGTATTTAACCGTCGTCCTCCGTGTCCACGTTGTGAGGAACGCCCGTGTGAATCACGGTTGATGCAGTTTCTGTGTTCGTCCACCAGGGTTCCGCGTGGAGTTTGATGTCTCCAAACCCGCGTGGCAGCGCGTGCGGCGCCTCGCCATCCTCTGCACGCACTGTCGCGTTCCCCACTATGAGCCGGTGCGGGACGAGGACGTGTACGCGGTGGTGCTCCCGTCGTACATGGTGAGCGGCGGCGACGGATTCTCCATGATCGCAGACGAGATGCTCGCACACAACAGTGGTGAGGTTTGATTCTGACGGCGCGGTGAGCGCCCCCTGCTGCTGCTGAGACACCTGATTTTAACCATGCAATAAAAGACTTTATCTTTAAATACATGTTCACGTCTTTATCTCACTGTTTTTTCAACAGGAAACTGACGTTTGTAAACCACTCACTCTCCCACACCAAACCCCAGAGAGAAAACCAGTGATTTTAACATCACAGCACACAGGAGTTGTTGATCCACTGCTGCCTCCATCACTAGGTTCAAATGTCTTATTTTGTAAAATTCGGCATTAAAAATCCTGCATTTGGATTTATGTCAGTGACACAAAGTGACCACACGAGGCAGCAGTAGACCAGCAGCTCCTGTGTCCCCGCCAGCTAAAATCACTGATTTTCTCTATGGGGTTTGGTGTGGGAGAGTGAGTGCTTTACAAACTTCAGTTTCCTGTTGGAAAAGTCTCAGAGTGAGATAAAGACGTGAACGTGTTTTTAAGACATCGTAGATTTTATTACTCGTCACATTAAAGGAGCATTCCGTTCAGTCAGTGTCTCAAATGTCTCCCCCTGCAGGTGATTTGGACATTTCCGTCGTCTCCAACTACATCACACAAAGACGGAAAGTTTATCCTTCCGTCGAAGGAAGAATTCAAGTCTTCAACTCGTCCTCTGGACTTCGGGGACAAATGTCTCTGCTGGTGTTAGCGTCGCTGCTGTGGAGCCGTGTGGGCGGAGTCATGTGAGACTTGGATTTTGTCCAGAAAAAGACAAAACGTCGGGTACAGGAAGAATGAAATGAGCGGACTTGTCGTGTCGTTGCTCCGGTAACCAAACATTTTCCTGACAGATGTTTTTAACGTCGGAACGCGATACTCTGGTCTGCGAAGTATTAGGACACACCCAAGTGTTATCGCGTTTGTGTAGCGATTACAGATGTTCGCACTGAGCTCTAATCGCACTATTTTTAACGGCAGCTTTTTTAAACTGTGAAGGTTTTTTTTTCACGAAATTTTACTGATCGTCAAACTTTATCATCATCGCCACCTCGCTAACGATAACTTCGGCCTCCGTCTGTCACTTTTTTTTAACCACGACAAAACCATTTTAAACCACAATTTGTACTTAAACATTTTACGCTAACACTGAATATTTTTAAATTTCTAACAGATTCATGTTCAAGTTTAAATTAAACAAATCCCCACTTCATTTTTCTGCTGGTGTTGTTTTAAAAGAAAGAAATGTGTATCCTTTTGACAGACAGCAGGGGGAGCTGGAGCGGTGAATGTCATGGCCAGGTGATGAAATTTCTTCTTAAAGACATCGTAGACTTAAATTGACATAGATTTTATTTTTTTTGTGAAGTGGATAAAAGAATCGTCTTCAATACAAAACCTCATAGAGAAAATCTGTGATTTTAACATCACAGCACACAGCAGTTGTTGAATAACAGTAAGAACAGTAACTTAACTACCATAAGTTTTAATGTCTTATTTTGTCAATTCGGCATTTAAAGTCCTTCATTTAGATTGACCTCAGTGACACAAAGTGACCACATGAGGCAGCAGTAGACCAGCAGCTCCTGTGTCCCCGTGAGCTAAAATCACTGGTTTTCTCTGTGGGGTTTGGTGTGGGAGAGTGAGTGGTTTACAAACTTGAGTTTCCTGTTGGAAAAGTCTGTCTCACAGTGAGATGAAGACACAAACATGTTCTTAAAGACATCGTGGACGTAAACTGACTTTGTTCACTTTGGTGTGTTGTCCCTGATGGCAGCCATGTTTGAAGTTAGCCTGTCTGTCCCTTTAAGGCGTGATAGAGAGCGGTGACCTCATGTCTTCTGAACTATTTTCCAAGCGTTTGAGACGTTACCGTGGAGACTCATCAGCTCCGTCAGCGAGTGCACGTTTGTCCAACAGGAGACATTTTGAGACCAAAGCAGCCAGAATAATTCCTCTGAGGGCGGAGTCTTCAGGCACCAGAACAAAGTGTTCTGTGTTGATGTTCACACGGCTGCCAAACACACGACAGCTGACAGCTGCCACAACTGTGACGACACGGTCACATGACCAGTCAGCTGACCCGCCAACAAACTTTTAGACCAAACCCAAGATGGACACAGACCAAGACTGAGACTTGGTTGTGGACCTCAGCTGTGGTCCACGACGTCCTCACAGCAGCAGATAAATTCCTCATTATAAACTCTTGGTCTTAATTGTGATCGCTAGTAGTCTTGATCGTAATACTCTCTGGTCTCAGTCTTGGTCTCGATCTGTGTACACGCTAATCTTGTGGACTCTGGTCTTAGTCTTCTGGACTCTGGTCTTGCTGACTTTGGTCTTAGTCTCGACTCAGTCTTGGTCTATTCTCGGTTTGCGTCAGTCTTGTGTTTTTCCTGATTCTGGCTGTGTGGGACATTTAGTGTCTGTTCACTGTTTTTTCCAACCGTGGTTTCCTGAACGCATCACCACTCAGTGTGTCTGTGTGTGTGTGTGCGTGTGTGTGCGCACGTGTTAGTGAACGCATCACCACACAGACTGTGTCTGTGTATGTGTCAGTGAACACATCACCACACAGTGTATGTGTGTGTCAGTGAACGCATCACCACACAGACAAAAAGTGTAAACGTTGATTTCAGACGTGTTTGATTTTAAAAATGAAGACAAAAAAAACACGTGTTTACTTCAATAAATACAAGCTTTTATTTATTTATTTATGAACACAGAGAGAAAGCAGAGATTTTATTGCACGTGGATGTTTGTCAGGATGTGGTTTGTGGCGTTGAGGTCACATGACGGTCGCCTCCATCACTTCCTGTTGATGTGAAACAAACACCTGCTCAGAGTCTCTTTTTTCTGTTTGTCAAACTTCAGCATTCAACAGAAGCAGAAAAAAACACTCACCTCGCTGAGTTCAGGGAAAAGCTCGCAGACAGCCACGTCCAGCAGGACGTAAGTCATCTGAGGACGGACAGAAAGAGTCGTGAGTCCAGCTCTTGACGTGTGTCTTGTTGTCTCACCTGTGTCTCACCTGTTTGTTGAGCAGCGGCTGCTGTAAACCGTCAAACAGAAGTCGGATTCCTTCGTATTTTGCGTCCTCGCCGATGCATTTTTCCACAAAGTCTGAAAAAAGACAGATGGACGGACGGTTGTTTTCCTCACTTTGTCTCTGTATGAACACAAGGGGGCGTCATCTTCACTCACCTGGTAAATATTTCATCATCTCGTCGAACGTCTTCTTGGCTCTGACCTTTTTGTCGTCACCACTTCGCTGCTCGCTGTTTTCACAGAAGACGGCGTCTGAGGGAGGAAACGGCGCCGTTTAATCCCAGTGACCCTGAACGCAGCATCCCTTCACAGTGACGCTGTCTTGCTACTGATTGGCTGATTACTACTTGGCACTTATTAGCTGCTCTGCTAGCGTTAGCTGTCCTGCTAGCGTTAACTGTCTTGCTACTACTTGTTAGCTGTCTTGCTACAACTTGTTAGCTGTTCTGCTAGTGTTAGCTGTCTTGCTACTACTTGTTAGCTGCTCTGCTTGCATTAGCTGTTCTGCTACGGTTAATTGTCTTGCTACTGTTAGCTGTCTTGCTACTACTTGGCACTTGTTAGCTGCTCTGCTAGCATTAGCTATCTTGCAACTGTTAGCTGTCCTGCTAGCGTTAACTGTCTTGCTACTACTTGTTAGTTGTTCTGCTAGTGTTAGCTGTCTTGCTACTTGTTAGCTGCTCTGCTTGCTTAGCTGTCTTTTACTACTTGTTAGCTATTTTGCTACTGTTAGCGTTAGCTGTCCTGCTAGCGTTAACTGTCTTGCTACTACTTGTTAGCTGTCTTGCTACAACTTGTTAGCTGTTCTGCTAGTGTTAGCTGTCTTGCTACTACTTGTTAGCTGCTCTGCTTGCATTAGCTGTTCTGCTACGGTTAATTGTCTTGCTACTGTTAGCTGTCTTGCTACTACTTGGCACTTGTTAGCTGCTCTGCTAGCATTAGCAATCTTGCAACTGTTAGCTGTCCTGCTAGCATTAACTGTCTTGCTACTACTTGTTAGTTGTTCTGCTAGTGTTAGCTGTCTTGCTACTTGTTAGCTGCTCTGCTTGCATTAGCTATTTTGCTACTGTTAGCTGTCTTGCTACTACTTGGCAACTGTTAGCAGCAACCGTCATGCCTGTTAACGTTCAGCGGTGTGAGGGTCAGGGTAATAACCCTGTCACGTGACAGAACATGAATATTTCATGTCTTCACCTCTGAGTTGTGTGATCAGCGACACCAGTCGATGCTCCTGAAGAAGCTGCTCCAGCTTGCTCTGCATGTTCTGGTCCATGAACGCCTCAAACGTGTGTTTGAAGAGGATCCTACCGGCGGCGAGGACGTGGTGCAGCCAGTCCGACACGCGGAAAACCACCCGACCTGCCAGGGTCAAAGGTCAAACATGCTTTAACTTGAAGAAGAAGAAAGAAGTTCCAGGTGATTTGGGTTGAAACTCCAGAGATATCGCGTTCACAGGAACCCGCTTATCTCAGGGCTGACGCACGTTTGATCGCAGTCACTTACCGACGTACATCGCGTAGTCGTACATCCCGTGGACCCGTGGGTCCAGCGAGGCGTGGCAGTCGCCGCGCCGCTCAGAAACCTGCGACAGGTTTGCGTTGTTTTTGAAGAGGTTGTTGGAGAGCTGCAATAAATATAAAAAAAAACAACGTAGAATCAGAAAAGTTGCGATGTCACCAACGACTTTCTGTGTTTTTTGGGGTTTATCTGTTACATTTTGTCAAAGTGAAACTCTGCGATAACTTTAACGTCGCAATTATCCTACTTCACAATATTGCGATTGTACAAAAACCCCTTGTTTTCACTTTAAATAACAAAAGCTCTATAAAAGTCGTCCACAGTGGATTTATTGCGACGTGTGTTAAGTTTACATGAAAATAATCCTGTTCTTTCTGTTGATTTACTGTTTAAAGTCATAATAAAATAACGTTTGTTGTCCAAACACTGGCGCCACAGTGAAAACAGACACGCCTGACGTGTATTTTTAAAGTCTTGTTCAGACACACTGACCACAAACCCCTCATTTATCCAGACGTTTCCATGGCGACTGACCTGGGAGTTACACTCTAAATACAGACAAACTGTGACTCCCTGACAGCAGAGGAAAGTCAACTCACTCCTCCTCACGTGTAATAACGGCAGAGTGTTGACCTTTGACATCTTAAAAACAGCATGGAAACACGTCTTTATCTCACTGTTAGACTTTTCTCTCTCCCGTGTGTGTGCGTGTGTGTGTGTAGTGTCAACCACAGAAAAGCTTGCTGCTGCTGCCACCTTGTGGTAAGTATGTTTAGTACAATAATGAACAGTCACTTGAAATGTTCAGATTATAATCCTGAGTGTGTTGTTGTACCTTCTTGTCGTTCTCTGCTGTCGGGCTCAGGATGATCAGTTCTGGGCGACTGGGTTTAGGTTTGGGCGACTCACAGGAGTTAAAGAAAGACTGAAGGAACGGATCCAGGTTCTGTCCTCGCTGCACACACACACACACACAGTGTCTTCTTTAATTCAAGTCATGACCTTTTACAGAATCAGTCACACTCACTCACTCACTCTTCATTCACTCACTCACCTCTTTGATCAGTTTCCCGGGAACAGACTTAAAAATCTTGCCTGTGAAAAAGAAACACGTATCTTTATTATGAGAGGATGAATTTGAACAGATTGAGTGTAATCCCACAGACAGAGGACAGGGGGCAGCGGTGAGTCAGTGTAATACCACAGACAGAGGACAGGGGGCAGCAGTGAGTCAGTGTTACAGACGAGGTTGACGACAGAGGACAGGGGGCAGCGGTGAGTCAGTGTAATACCACAGACAGAGGACAGGGGGCAGCAGTGAGTCAGTGTTACCGAGGTTGACGTCGGGCAACATTCTGTCCAGAAACTGAGACTCGATGCTGTGAGGAGACAGGAAGTCGGCCAACAGCTGACTATTACTGAGCTCAGGACACTGAAGGAGTCTCTGTGGAGACAGACAGAGGGACAGTGAGACACATTTTTTTACTCCAGGGTTAAAAAAATAAAAATCTGGATTACAGAGATTGTAATCCTCTAATAATCTGGTGGATTTACCTGCAGATATTCCTCAAACTCCTCCCTCTTTGAAGCCAGGAATTCAGAATTCTTTGGTCCGATGATCCGTTTGGACGGAAGCTGAGCGTCTGCAAAAGTTCCTGAAACAAAACAAACAAAGTGACTTCAGTTTCCTCTGTGAAGTGAATCAGGACTAGAGTCACCACCAGGGGGCGATGTGGTGTGAAACCTTTACCGTGGAACTCTGTGAGTTTGGACTCGAGGACGTAGAACTCCGGGTATCTCCTGCAGACGAGCCACTGCTCCGTCTCGTGACCGACTGCTGAGAGACAGAAAAATGACGTGGTTACGATCGTGAGACCTGCGGCGGAGCGAAGTCTCCGCCCCCCTCGCCGCTCGCTCACCGTCCCTCCTGTCCTTGCGTTCCACGTCGATGCAGAAGACGGGAACTTTCTCCTTCTTCACGTCGTCGTCGTAGGACTCGATGTACGGGATGGTGATGCTCCACGCGGACAGGTTCCTCGTGGTTCCCGCGGCAGAGACGAGCTCAGCGGGACAGTCGTCCTCCAACACGACGGTCGCCTCCTCCACCTGCAGCCGACCAATCACACGCAGGCGCTGACGTCAAAGGGTCTTTGTCTCACTGCGAGACAGACGTCTCCAACAGGAAAGTGAAGTTTGTAAACCACACCAAACCCCATAGAGAAAACCAGTGATTTTAGCTCAGAGAGACACAGGAGCTGCTGGTCTACTGCTGCCTTGTGTGGTCACTTTGTGTCACTTAAATAAATCTAAATGAAGATTTTCAAAAGCCGAATTGATAAAATAAGACATTTGAATTTAGTGATGGAGGCAGCAGTGGATCAACAACTCCTGTGTCACTGTGAAGTAAAATCACTGGTTTTCTCTATGGGCTTTGGTGTGAGAGCTCCTGAAACTTCAGTTTCTCAGGTTGGTTTTCAACAGCAGGGGGCGTGAGAGCCTCATACCAAACTATTCCTTTAACTAGTTTATGTGGCTTATTCCTCAATAATGAATAATTCACAATTACACAAACTAACAAGAGCAGATCCGCGAATGTGATTCTCACCACGTCGTCGTCAAAGTCGATCATGGCACTAGGGGGCAGCATGGCGCCCTCCATGGTCGTGCTCCTGAACACGCCTTTGATTCTGCTGCCGATTCTGCTGATGCCGAACGTCTCGCCTCGTTTTAACGTGTTTCTGGAAACAGAGCGCAGGCAAAAAGACACAAACGTGTTTGTTTCACCTCTTTTCTTCTGGACTGAAGCTAATTCTGAAATAAGACGCACAAAACTTCACATGTGAGCAAGAAAATTTAAAAAACAACAACAACATGAAAACAAACTAGAACAATAAAATAATTCAAACCTGTTGGATTTGGAGTTCTTGGTCAGAGACTCCGCCCCTCTCAGCAGGTGCCTGAAGTACTGAGCACACACACACACACAGTGTCAGTGAACGCATCACAATACACTGATAGTTCATAGTCAGCACTGTGAGCGCCCCCTGCTGCTGAGAACCAGACAGACTTTTCCAACAGTGTAAACCACTCACTCTCCCACACCAAAGCCCATAGAGAAAACCAGTGATTTTAACATCACACACACAGGAGTTGTTGCTCCACTGCTGCCTCCATCACTGAGTTCACATGTCTTATTTTGTCAATTCGGCTTTTGAAAATCTTAATTTAGATTTATTTGATTGACACAAAGTGACCACACGAGGCAGCAGTGGACCAGATGATGTGGTGTTAAAATCACTGATTTTCTCTATGGGCTTTGGTGTGTGTGTGTGTGTGTGTGCGTGCGTGCGTGCGTGCGTGCGTGCGTGCGCGTTGCCTCGTACTTCGTCGCTGTGACAGAACATGGGAGTGAAGACTCTCTCCAGCAGAGACAGGACGTGTTCGTACGCCTCAAACAGGCCGTGCATGGTCTGCAGCTTGACCACGCCCTCGTACGGACCTGCAGCAACTGAGAGGGAGGGAGGAGACACGAGACGCCGTTTCTACGAGGACGAACCAACGAACAATCAAACGCCCCCGGGGGCCGAGGTCTTACTGTTCCTGATCTCCTCCACGATGAACGGGTCGAAGCTGATCTTGTCCACGCTCTCGTCCAGACAGTACGTCTCGTAGATGTGCAGTACCTCGCCGTGCAGGCGCTGCAGCTCGGCGTCGCTCAGCTCCGGGACCAGGATCTTATCGTTGAACTCCTCTGCAGGTAAAAAATAACAAGGGTTTGAAAAGAGTCAGAAAAGATTCATGTTATCATCCATTCATCGATTGATCCTGAAAATGTCTGAAAATATTGATCAGGGTTTGTCAAACTCTGGAAATGATGTTTGTCAAATGTCTTTGTTTTTGTCCACAAACAGGAAATGATTCCGTTTTTAAGGATTTCTTTGTTTTATGGAGCAGGAAATATTCAACATTTAAGAATCACTGTCGTCGTCGTCGTCGTCGTCGTCTCTTACCGACAGTGAGGCAGAACTGCAGCACGTGAACGGCTCCTTCCTGCTTCAGGAAGTTCATGAACCGGAACAGAAGATCCTGCTGGTCCCGGATCTGCTTCAGGTTCAACTGCAGAACCTGAACATGAACACTGATGGTTATTACACACACACATATTCTCACACTCACACACACACACATATTCTCACACTCACACAGAGACACACACACACATATTCTCACACTCACTCACACAGAGACACACACATATTCTCACAGTCACTTACACACACAGAGACACACATATTCTCACACTCACTCACACACAGAACACACACACACATATTCTCACAGTCACTCACACACACAGAGACACACACACACACATATTCTCACAGTCACTCACACACAGAGACACACACACACACACTCTCACTCACTCACACAGAGACACACACACACATATTCTCACAGTCACTTACACACAGAGACACACACACACATATTCTCACAGTCACTCACACAGAGACACACACACACATATTCTCACAGTCACTCACAGAGACACACACACATATTCTCACACTCAGTCACACACAGACACACACACACACATATTCTCACAGTCACTCACAGAGACACACACACACACATATTCTCACAGTCACTCACACACAGGGAGCACACACACACATATTCTCACACTTCCTCACACACAGAGACACACACACAGATATTCTCTCACAGTCACTTACACACAGAGACACACACACACATATTCTCACAGTCACTCCACACACAGAGACACACACACATATTCTCACACTCAGTCACACACAGACACACACACATATTCTCACAGTCACTCACACACATATTCTCACTCACTCACACCTGAGAACACACACACATATTCTCACAGTCACTCACACACAGAGACACACACACATATTCTCACAGTCACTCCCACACACAGACCTCACACCGCGTATTCTCACAGTCACTCACACACAGAGACACACACACACACACACACACACTCACTGAGGACTTCTTGTTGCTGACGTCAGCATATTTGTGCAGAAATGGGACGAGAGCAGACGGAGACTCTGAAGCTTCTTCCGGCTGAAAACACACAGACGACTTATTATTTAAAGCGATTTTTGTCTTTTATTACATTTATAATATATTTATAATACATTTTTAATATAAGGTTTGATTTTTTTACCGGAGAGTCGTCGACAAAGATGAGCACCATGAGATTCACAGTGTCCTGAAAAACACAAGGTTATTATTATTATAGTGAAGTCACATGACGAACAAAAATCAACAATGCACAAACGCTCTGCTGTCGCCTTCATGCTCCGACGCCTCTGACCAATCAGGACGCGATAAAAAAAAAAAAGATGTGTATTTGCTGGACGCTAACATCGCAAACGTCCAACGACGAGTTTCCGATTTATCGCGTTCTACTCACAGGATCCGCCATGAAGTCCATGGTCGGCAGGAAGACGGATCCGGCCATCACCTCCCGCAGCAGCAGAGCCAGAGACCTGAACCACCACAGAAGAAGAAGACAAAAAAGGTTTACGCAACTACAGAGATGGGCCTGAGGGGGGCGCTGCTGCTGCCGCTGCCACTGACCTGCAGTCGGTGGCTTTGGGAGGCATGACGTAAGGAAACAGCAGCTCGGTCAGTTTCCTCAGGTAGAGCAGCTCGTGTTTGCGACTGCGCAGAGCGACGTGAAGGTCGGCGCCGTACTCCTCCAGCGCCACCTGCTGTAAACTCTCCACGTCCCTCACTGCGGACAAAATCACCCGGTTCACACTTCACGTTTAAAATCAACATTCTCGCGATGGCCTCGCTCTGCCGGTACCTTTTCCTCGAGCCTTCGCGATGACTTCGATGTGTTTCATCGCAGCTTTCATCACCTTGTCCGCAAACACGGCGGGGACGTCCACCTGCGACCAAACAAACAAACAAACGAACAAACAATTCAGTTCGGAAAGTTAACGTGAGATGGAAACTTCACAGAGAGCAAAGATCGGCAGAAGTCGCGATTCGGGCGTCACCTTCTGAGCTCGGCGCACGAGCACGGACGCGAAGAATCGGAACGTCGTCCTCAGCTCGTCCGTACACGCCTCATCGTCTGTGATGTCCCTGAAACAAACAAACAAACAAACGGAGCAGGACGTAAACAACAACAACAACAGCAGACGACTGCGGACAAACCGACCGTGTTCAGACGACGGATCTTCTTACCTGTACCAGGGGTAAACAAAGTTCTCCAGCACTAACTCAAACACCTGCAGGGGGCGACATGGAGACAGAGGTTAGAGGACGTCACTCTTCTCTGCTAAAGGTTAATTCTGTGGTTTATTTATTTATTTTTTTAAATCATCCCGGTACCTCTGCTATGGACGCGTCCACTTTGGAATGAACCTTCAGGTCCAACCATGGCTGGTAGTTTTCAAGAAGCAGCGTCGGCCTGGAAACAGTTAGTGTGGTCAGTCTTTATCTCACTGTGAGACACACTTTTACAACAGCAAACTGACGTTTGTAAACCACTGACTCTCCCACACCAAAGCCCATAGAGAAAATCAGTGATTTTAGCTGGCGGGGACACAGGAGCTGCTGGTCTACTGCTGCCTCGTGTGGTCACTTTGTGTCACTGCAATTAATGTGAACAAAGGATTTAAAATACCAAATTCATGAAAATAAGACATGTGAACTTAGTGATGGAGGCGGCAGTAGATCCACAACTCCTGTGTGTGTGTGTGTGTGATGTTAAAATCACTGGTTTTCTCTATGGACTTTGGTGTGGGAGAGTGAGTGGTTTACAAATGTCAGAAAAGTCGCGAGATAAAGAGGTGAACATGTTCTGTAGATATTGTGTCCTGTGGGAACATGTACACACACACACATACTGTATGTATATATGTATATACACTACCGTTCAAAAGTTTGGGGTCACCCAAACAATTTTGTGTTTTCCATGAAAAGTCACACTTATTCACCACCATACGTTGTGAAATTAATAGAAAATAGAGTCAAGACATTGACAAGGTTAGAAATAATGATTTGTATTTGAAATACGATTTTTTTTACATCAAACTTTGCTTTCGTCAAAGAATCCTCCATTTGCAGCAATTACAGCATTGCAGACCTTTGGCATTCTAGCTGTTAATTTGTTGAGGTAATCTGGAGAAATTGCACCCCACGCTTCCAGAAGCAGCTCCCACAAGTTGGATTGGTTGGATGGGCACTTCTTGCGTACCATACGGTCAAGCTGCTCCCACAACAGCTCAATGGGGTTCAGATCTGGTGACTGCGCTGGCCACTCCATTACCGATAGAATACCAGCTGCCTGCTTTTGCTCTAAATAGTTCTTGCACAATTTGGAGGTGTGTTTAGGGTCATTGTCCTGTTGTAGGATGAAATTGGCTCCATTCAAGCGCTGTCCACTGGGTATGGCATGGCGTTGCAAAATGGAGTGATAGCCTTCCTTATTCAGAATCCCTTTTACCCTGTACAAATCTCCCACCTTACCAGCACCAAAGCAACCCCAGACCATCACATTACCTCCACCATGCTTAACAGATGGCGTCAGGCATTCTTCCAGCATCTTTTCATTTGTTCTGCGTCTCACAAACGTTCTTCTTTGTGATCCAAACACCTCAAACTTGGATTCATCCGTCCACAACACTTTTTTCCAGTCTTCCTCTGTCCAATGTCTGTGTTCTTTTGCCCATCTTAATCTTTTTCTTTTATTGGCCAGTCTCAGATATGGCTTTTTCTTTGCCACTCTGCCCTGAAGCCCAGAATCCCGCAGCCGCCTCTTCACTGTAGATGTTGACACTGGTGTTTTGCGGGTACTATTTAATGAAGATGCCAGTTGGGGACCTGTGAGGCGTCTGTTTCTCAAACTAGAGACTCTAATGTACTTATCTTCTTGCTCAGTTGTGCAACGCGGCCTCCCACTTCTTTTTCTACTCTGGTTAGAGCCTGTTTGTGCTGACCTCTGAAGGGAGTAGTACACACCGTTGTAGGAAATCTTCAATTTCTTAGCAATTTCTTGCATGGAATAGCCTTCATTTCTAAGAACAAGAATAGACTGTCGAGTTTCAGATAAAAGTTCTCTTTTTCTGGCCGTTTTGAGCGTTTAATTGACCCCACAAATGTGAAGCTCCAGAAACTCAATCTGCTCAAAGGAAGGTCAGTTTTGTAGCTTCTGTAACAAGCTAAACTGTTTTCAGATGTCTGAACATGATTGCACAAGGGTTTTCTAATCATCAATTAGCCTTCTGAGCCAATGAGCAAACACATTGTACCATTAGAACACTGGAGTGATAGTTGCTGGAAATGGGCCTCTATACACCTATGTAGATATTGCACCAAAAACCAGACATTTGCAGCTAGAATAGTCATTTACCACATTAGCAATGTATAGAGTGTATTTCTTTAAAGTTAAGACTACTTTAAAGTTATCTTCATTGAAAAGTACAGTGCTTTTCCTTCAAAAATAAGGACATTTCAATGTGACCCCAAACTTTTGAACGGTAGTGTATATACATACTATATATATATCTATATATATAGTATGTATATATACTGTATATATACAAACATACATACACACATACACACACACACAGTATACTGTTTATTTATTGAACGTACCGGTGACGTTTACACTTGACCTTCCCACACACAGCACAGCTGTGACCCAGAGGAAACAGCTCCTGCTGCTGCTGCTGCTGCTGCAGGAGGAGGAGGAGGAGGAGGAGGAGGAGGAACACAGCGTCAATAATCACACCACAGAAGAAGAAGAAGAACTCCAGCAAACATGGCTGCAGACGTGTGTGTGTGTGTGACATACTCTGTGTCTGGGTTTGATGGTGAACAGGATGTTTGGGAGAAGAGACTCTGGTCCAAGGGAGCAGTAGAAGGTGACCACTCCAGCCAGGAAAGACCAGAAGACCATGAGGACGTGGATGTACCTGGAGACAGGTGAGGACACACACACACAC
The DNA here is from genome assembly GCF_019176455.1 of Solea senegalensis. Taxonomy (NCBI): domain Eukaryota; kingdom Metazoa; phylum Chordata; class Actinopteri; order Pleuronectiformes; family Soleidae; genus Solea; species Solea senegalensis. The sequence continues at coordinate 20,470,119 of NC_058037.1, forward strand.
ACACACATGTCAATAACAGAAAAAAATAAATGTTTTCTGCTGGAGTGAGCGTGAATTATAATATATCATAATATAAATATCACACACACAGACAGACAGACAGACAGACAGACATATATACACACACAGACAGACAGACAGACACACAAATATACAGATACGCGCACACACAGAGACAAACACATACATGCACACAGGTGAACGTCACGTCAGGTGACGTCACTGTGGCTCACCTGTTGAGCAGCAACGTCACTGTCGCCATGGTGACGAGCAGGCAGCACAAGAGCGGGTAGTGACGTAATGCTTCCATCAGCTCCCGCTTCACGTCCCGCAGCAACCGTAACAGCGCCGCCATGTTGTCACGAGACAGAGCGACACCTCACCGACATGTTGTTGTTGTTGTTGTTGTTGTTCGTTTGTTTTTTACCGTGACTCTCTGAGGAGTTTAAGCCTCAAACACGGGTCAATAACCCGGGTAGGATTAAGCTAACAGAGCTCGCTGTTGACGCAGCTTTTCCACGTTTAAACTTACGTTCGTTGCGTTAAAACAAAACAAACGAACAAAAGTTTCGCCGTGAAACTAAAACAGTGCATACGCTCAATCATGACGTCATCCGTTCGTTTTCGTTGGTTGAAGTTTGCGCAGTTTAACTTTAGCGTTCTCTCTGCGTTGACTAGTCGGTGAATCAGGTCACTTCCGCACAGGGAGTGTCGCCTAATCCCGGGTTGCCAGGTCTGTTCACGGAAACACGGAGGGAGAAAAAAAAACAACCCTGATTGTTTTATATACATGAAGTAAAACGTGTTATCGTTAATGTGTTTGAACACAGCGAGACAATAATCCTGCAGTTTAATGAGATTATAAAGAAAACTATACCAGGTTAATCCGATAAGTGTTTCATCAACTCACGCCTTTGACTCGCCTTTATTTTGAAATACAAGATTAGGGAATGTTTGTTTTCCTGATCACTTCCTGTAATCTGTTATTTTTCTGGATTCGTTTGTTTGGTTGGTTAAAAATGATTTTATTTTTATTTTTTGCAAAAATAAAACACTGCATCACAATCACAATCAAACTTTATTTATACACAGACAAAAAACATTTGTAAATTTTTCTTTCAGATAAATTACATTTTAAATCCCTTGTTGCTTCAGCTTGGCATCTGTAGTTTTACGTCATTTAAATACAGTTCTGCTGATGAGATGTTTTATTATTGGTATTGTATTTATTATTTTTATTATGTACTATTTATATATGTACTTGTCCTTACTTCATCATCTAAAATATCCTTGTGACACAAACACAGATGAATGAATGAATGGACGAGTATTTTATATAATTGCTCTCGTCACAGACTTGAATAAAACCACTTTTTTTTTAAGACCTCAGCTGTTTCTAATCTCAACACCTGCACAAATAATACACTAAATGTTTTGAAAGTAAAAAAGTCACATTTCTGAGTTTTCTCATCGTGCCCTTTTAATATTTTTGAACATATTTCAAAAAATCCTGTGTGGTGCTAATATTCTTCCATATGTTGCACTATTGTACATAACTGATTGGAACAGTCTTAAGTAGAATTTCAGGTGTTTTTTTAAAAGCACATTTAAAGGCAGTAGCTTCATTCTGATACACAGAATATTTTATGTCTATGGTTTTACTTCCCATTAAAAATAAATGGGATTTTCAAAATTACTCCAAAGGGAAATGTGAGGAGAATAAAGTGAGAACGTCTAATCCGAGGGATTAAATTATAAAATCCAAATAGAAAGAATTGAAAACAAGTTCAAAGTCAATAACTTTATTTATTAAAAAATAGTCTGACCTGGGCTCACTGTACAGTATAAAACAATTCATTTACAAGAAAACACCTTAGCAAAGAAAAGTCACTTTAAAAAAACACTTAAAGTCAATACAGGAAAAAAACAAACCAACATGTGGAACCACAACACACTGATCCACCGCGTCACCGCTCGCCTGATTGATTCCGTCATTGCCTACGTTTCCCACAATGCCTTTGGCCGTGACCCAGTTCAAACATTTGAAGGAAAATTCTGTTTAAACTTCAACTTCAGAATAAAAGAATTAACGTTTTAAAAGTGAAATTTTTTAGATGTTTGTGTTGTGGTAAAAAGTTTTTTTTGTTGAAAAAACTTTCCTGATTTTATTTAACTTTTTTGTGTGTTTGTAAAAAGTGTGTGTGAAAGGAATCAAGCACAGAGTAAAACAACAACAACAGGAAGTTTAAACTGTTTTTTTCCTTTTAAAGAAACGACTTGGACACAAATTCACTGTAAAAAAACACAACAATCAGTTTAACCTTTTCTACGTCTGAGCCTCGTTTCCACCAGGAGCTTCAGTCCAGTCCACCCTAATCCAGTCCAGTCTGGTTTCATTTAGCCAAGTCCACTTTCATCCACCACAGTCCAGTCAGGTCTCGTCCACTTTCCACTTATGTCAACCACAGTCCATTCTGGTTCAATTTAGTCCAGTCCATTGTAGTCTGGCTCAGTTCACCAAAATCCAGACCACTCTGGCTTAGGTTAGTCCAACAGTCCAGTCTAGTCCAGGTCACCATGGTGCGGTTCACAACCTTTCCCTCCGATCTGACTGCAGAGTCAGTTACGTTAAAACATGCTATTCACGTAAGAGATGCACAGCTACGTAGATGACGTAACGTCACCAGTGAAATTTCTGAGGAACAAAACTAAGCGAAGAAGAAGAGCGTGACAAATTAAACACAGGGCGACAGTAGAGGACACACAACTGTCCATGTGCTGTCTTCTAGTCATGTGACCGACTGTTTCTGGACCACCAGAACAGCAGGGGGCAGTACAGATCACTTATTTTGGTAACATTTTGAATGTTTGACAGTGGAAACACAATTTTAATTTCGTGCCACAGTGAACTGAACTGGACTGGACTGGACTGATCCACATGATGAAAACAAGGATGTGGAAACTAAAAACAAAACAAGTCACAGACTCTAAAGTGAAAAAATTGGTGGCGCAACTAGACGTCGTTACTCGTCCACGACACACGAAACAAGGACAAATTAAAGGCATGGTTCAGGTTTTATGAGTCACTGACAGCATCTTACACACACTCAGGAAAACATGGCTTATAAAAACAGACATTTTAACCTCTTAACAGAAGACAAAATCTACGTCACTTTCAGTCTACGACATCTTAAGAAACATGTTCACGTCTTTATCTCACCGTTTTCTCTCCCACACCAAAGCCCATAGAGAAAACAGTGATTTTAACATCACAGCACACAGGAGATGTTGATCCACTGCTGCCTCCATCACTAAGTTCAAATGTCTTATTTTGTCAAATTCGGCATTAAAAATCCTGCATTCAGATTTATCTCAGTGGCACAAAGTGACCACACGAGGCAGCAGTGGACCAGCAGCTCCTGTGTCTACCGCGAGCTAAAATCACAGATTTCCTCTATGGGCTTTGGTGTAGGAGAGACGTGACGTAAACACATCGTAGATTTTAAACAGACTTTTGATAAGTGGCTAAAATTTGTGAATTTTTTTTTTTTACTCTAAATCCTGAACTACCCCTTTAACTATATGCCCCTCCCCGTGGAAGACATAGGATGACTGACTGTTTTTTTTTCCGTCCATCAGCTCCTGTCTCAGAAGTGAAAACGCTTGCTTTAAGTGCTTCATTTGTTGCTGCTTCTTGTGCGTGCGTGAGTGAGTGGGCGTGGCAGGGCCAGAGGGGGCGGAGCTCTGCCTCCAGCGAGTCCTTGAAACTGAGGTAGCTAACAAGCCCACGGCCAGCATCACATGATCACATCTGTAGAGAACCGTTATCCTGGAGTGTCCAGCTTTGCAACGATCGTCTCACGTTAGCGACCTGATAATCAGATTATCACGTCACATGGAGTCCGACTTCAGAAAGTCAGACTTTAAGATTAAAAAAAAGTGCTTTTCCAGGAGGACGTCCATCCATCCGTCCGTGGTGACGCCACACAAAAAGAAAAACGTGATCCACTCCCAAAGTCACAGCTCCTGTTTTGTGATTATCTTGTACAGCACGGCAGCTTCAGAGGGGGCAAAAGAAAAGAAAAAAGGAAAAAAAGGGCTGGAATACGACTGGACCACTGAGTCAGGTGACCTTACCATTCCATCCCCCAGTGGCAGCCTGCAGCGTGACAACGCCGGACGCTGGTCAGTCCTCATAGTGACACGTCAGGACCAGCCTCGACCTCTTTGCCCTGCTAGTCAGGTAACAAAAGGAAGCAAATTAGAGAATGGAAACAGGGATCGGATTACAACGTCTCTCTCACACACACACACACACACACATACACACACACACATCCATGGAACATGAGCATTAGAAGACGAAGCGCTCGCACACACTCACAAGAACACGCATGCACATGTCACTGACAACAAAGCGAGAGACAAATACACAACATGAGTTAAAGGGACCCCCCACCCCACTTCCACCCCTCAAGTATGGCTGATTGAGCTGCTGTGAGCGCCCCCTGCTGCTCAGGACCAGCCCGAGAGCAGGCGCTCACTCTCGGTAAAGACGTGGCTGCCAGTAGAGACACAAAGAAGACAGATTTTTAACTTTATCTCAACGTTAGACAGGCTTTTCTCAATGGGAAACTAAAGTTTGTAAAACACTCACTCTCCCACACCAAAGCCTATAGAGAAAAATAGTGATTTTAACATCACAGCACACAGGAGTTGTTGATCCACTGCTGCCTCCATCACTAAGTTCACATGTGTTATTTAGTCACTTTGGCGTTTGAAAATCTTAATTAAGATTCATTTAAGTGACACAAAGTGACCACACGAGGCAGCAGGAGACCAGCGGCTCCTGTGTCCCCGCGAGCTAAAATCACTGGTTTTCTCTATGGGCTTTGGTGTGGGAGAGTGAGTGGTTTACAAACTTCAGTTTCCCATTGAGAAAACTCTGTCTAATGTTGAGATTAGAAGGGATGACAGACTTTATGACGTCGGTCGTGACAGCCGCGGTTTCACCGAGCACCTTGAACAAACGCGCTCTTAAAACAGAAAAATCTGAACGGTCCCGTGTGCAGCAGGTGGAAAATATGAGCACAGAGAAGGGGAAAGGGTGAGGGGTGGGCAGCGGGGCAGCCATTTTGTCTTTGAAAGCAGAGGGAGGAGTCATGCAAATAGCAGCAGCAGCAGTGCAACATCAAACCTCCAGAGAGAAACATGCAAGATTAGTATCCAGGCCTTCAACAGCAACTAGATCCTTCTGGGACAAGGAAAAAGCTTCACGCTCAAGCTAAATTGATCAAATTGTGCTTTTATTCTGCACCACCACCAGTAACAGTCAGTAGGGGGGCGGGGCTAACTCTTGATGCTGCGCTGACGGTGAATTTCAGACCGAATTGTGAGACATTTATGGGTTTTTGTTTTGTTTTTTGTCATGAGGGACTGATAAGGATGAAGTATGTCACTGCACATACAGAACACTGGACTGGTTTGAATTTGATGGCATGCAGAGGTGACACTGTAGCATGTGGCCAAAATTGGCAAACCTTTAATCCATTTTCTTCCACAAGGAGCCTTTAAAAATTAGTTTGAAGGCAATTTGAAGAGAGAATTTGCCGAAACATGAATTTGCAACACAATTTGAAGTTTTTTGTACACGTGTGCGTGTATGTTTATTAAAGCAGACAAACAGCAAAGGATACAAGCCAAAATGTAAAGCCAAAAAAATTGGACAACGATGGTCCTTTTTTTTTTTTATCTTCTTTTTTTTTTTTTCCTTATTTCTCAATAACAAGACACGCATTAACTTTGTGACAATACAAATTGTATTTTTTTTCATTTGTTTTTAAATACATGTTTAGGAGAGACATATGCTTTGTTGCTGTGAGCTACTTGGAACATAACCAGAATTCCTAAAACATACATAAAGCTATAGCCAAATAGACAGCCCGACCACATAATTGCATCTAAAAATTGTTTTCACTTTTTCGTTATGGAAAAATCTTTTAAAACGACCCTTTTAAAAAAATAAAAACAAATAAAGGGGACCAGTCCGCCAGAAACAGGTGGGAGTGCGACTACACTTCGAGTCCAAGCGAATTAATAAAATATGTACAAAAAGATAAGATCTTGCCAGATGTCACCAATTTGAGGGAGGAAAAACTGCAGGCAACCGTGTGGGACTGAGGGCCAATCAGATCAAAGTCTCTACATTTAAAAAAACAAAAAAGGACACCAACAAAAAACAAAAACAAAACAAAGACGGAACGCTTATCAAAGCCCTACGGGGATTTACTTCCACTGTTGCCCAAAAGAATCCTGATAAAATTCCTGGTTGTCAGATTTGTAACCGGAATAGTTACCAGAATGATCACCACCTTGGAGCGGTTGCTGAGCAATGGGTTGAGAGCCCCAGTTCTGATTATTGGTCTGGCGACGCTTGGAATCTGGCTGGTTGTACCCGTCAGCTTTGCGCTTTCCTCCTACATTTCCACCGCGGCCACCCCGTGCACCACGTACCCCTCCGCGCCCTCTCGGCTGCACTCCTCCTCCCGCTCCGCCTCCTCTCACGCCCCGTCCGCCGCGGCCTGGTCCCGGTCCGCCTCGCTGGGGGAAGCTGGCACGGCCTCTGGGTGCACCGGCCCCGCCACGCCCTCGGCCTGGAGAGGATCCGCCCCGCGAGCCTCGGCTGCCACCGCGCCCTCGGCTCGGAGCCTGGAAGTCATCGTAGCCATAGTAGGGGTCTTCGTAGCCACCGCGGTAGTTGTGGTAGTCATAGCCATAATAGTCGTAGTAGTCCTCGTAACCACCGTAGTAGTCCGGGGGGTAAGAAGAATAGCCGCCCCGGTTACCACCCCTGCCTCTGCCTCTCACAGGCGGCGGCATGTGCTGAGGGTAGTAGTAGTAATCATCATACCTGATTTAAACAAAAACAAGAGGAAGTGATGTCAGAGAGCAACATCCCGATTGGTCCATGATCTCTGACAACAATGTCCCGAGTTGACTTGTGCCGAGTCATTATCTTTCGACGTCACTCTCCCACACCAAAGTCCATAGAGAAAATCAGTGATTTTAACATCACAGCACACAGGAGCTGTTGATCCACTGCTGCCTCCATCACTGTTCAAATGTCTTATTTTATCACTTCAGTGATTGAAATCCTTCACTTACATTTACCTCAGTGACACAAAGTGACCACACGAGGCAGCAGTAGACCAGCAGCTCCTGTGTCCCCGCCAGCTAAAATCACTGATTTTCTCTATGGGCTTTGGTGTGGGAGAGTGAGTGGTTTACAAACTTCTGTTTTCTGTTGGAAACGTCTGCCTCACAGTGAGACAAAGACGTGAAACACGTTCTTACAGACATCGTCAACAGTGCCCCGTGTTTCCATCAGAAGACGTTTGAGGCGTTTCTTACATTTGCGTTTTGGCCGCCTGTCTCTGGGCTTTGCGCTCCTTCCTCTTCTGATCTGGTGGTTTGGCAAAAACGATCTCAATGGGCTCTCCCTCCAGCTCTTTACCGTTCATTTCCTCCAGTGCCTGAGAAGAAAAAACAAAACAAATACACTCATCAATTTCAGTTTGAGGCAGAGGAAGTGACATGTGACAAAATAAAACCAGCAGGGGGTGAAACTCTGTACCTTGACTGCATCGTCCCGCTCCTCAAAGTGGATGAAAGCGTAGTCTTTGGGCTTCTTCACTCGCTCCAGTTTTCCAAACTGACTGAAGGACTTCTCCAGGATTTCCTCTGTAACGCCATTGGCCAGATTTCTGACAAATAAAACCTTCACCTGTGAAACACGAGCCAAACATCGCACCGGTTAATCACGTGGCTGCTGTGGTCCTGCTGCTTCAGTGGCGTCCTCAAACTCAGATTTTTTTTTTTTCCATCGCATTGTAACTGGAGCTGACCTTGGCCATGACCTCTGGGTCCGGGTCTTCGATGGGATCGGCCCACTCCACTGTCACCACGTTGCCCCACACCTTGACTTTCCCACTCATTAGCCGGCGCCGGGCCTGGGCCGCTGTTTTGTGGTCTTCGTACTCCAGGAAACAGAAGCCGCGGTTCTTCTTCTTGTCGTCAGGTTGATGGTACAGTATGACGTCGCTGAGTCCCTCTGATGACGCACACAGACAATGCAGTTTTTAAAAAAAGTCAGCAGAGACGGGGGTCGAGGGACCGTCCGTACGCGGACGGGAGGTTTTTACCTGTGACTTTTGCAAACTCCTCCACGATCTGCTCCTTCGTTTTACTCTTGGGGATGGAGCCGACAAATAGCCTGTTGTTGGCGACGGATATACACACACCGATCTGCTTTCCAGGGCGGATCTCAAAGTTATTACACTGTAAAAAAACAAACAAAAAGAAAAACAACGTCAGATTGAACACGATGAAGATCGACCGTATTTCACACATTACAACTACAGCTTCAGTAAACATTAAGATTTTTTTCATAATCAATTTGTGGACAATTTTCCCCAAACCTGGAAACGATATTCCCAAAGTTTGTCCACAAATTAAAATTATTCAGTTTGAATGATTTGTTTACAACATGGAGCAAAGAAAATGGAGAATATTCACATTCAAGAAGCTGAAAAATCAGAAAACCTAGTTCTAATTTATAGTGTCTTGGAATTACTGGAAAGACGCACACTCTTGCGAAATATTAATATTTGACTAAATTCCACAAAAAGTCACAACAGACGTACCAGCTTCACCGCCTCCTGCGTTGCTTCTTTCGTACAGAACGTGACGAAGGCATAGCCTCTGTTCAACCCGGTCAGCGGGTCCATCATTAGCCGCAGGTCCCAGATGGGCCCGGCCTTCTCAAAGAGAGGAACCAGCTCATCTTCAAATAAGTCGCGGGGAATCTTCCCAACAAATATCTACAGAGAAGAACAACATGAGCACCAACTCCTGTGAAATGAGAGTGTACAGATGACGGCGAAATGGACGGCATCCAGGTTTACCTCCGTTCCAACTGTGGGCTGATGGCCCGCGTAGACCGACTCAGGGGGCGGGCCGCCGTACTTTCTCTGTCCGGTCGTTACGTCAAGCGTGTACTCTGTTCTGTCCAGGAGTTCTTTGATTTTAGCTTCGTCCGGTCCTTTGGTGGAGTCTGCAACTTTAGTCCCTTGTTTCTCCCTCTGCCTGTAAGTCTTCATCACTCCACAGAGAAAGGCACTTTTGTTCTGCAGGAGAGAGAGAAACCCGCGACTTAATGCACACTCGTGTTATTTTCCATCACCGATTAATCTGCCGATTATTTTCTTGACTAATCAATTAGTTTGAAATTTTCAGTTCCACGCTCACTTTCTTGTAACACCTTTCAGTTTCAGTTCTTGTTGCCAAATTTCTTGTCTTTTAAAATCAAATAATCAGCCTGAAACCCTGCATGTAACCTCAGTTATGATGTAACGTAGGAGGACATAGACCGTGACCCGAGGACTCACCTGCACATGCGACAGGTCGCTGTCTTTGAACTGCACCAGCACTTGCATCGCCCCCTCCTCATTGAATTCTTTCAAGGCTTCAATCGCCCTTTCGTCGAGATCACTGTGTGCTAATAGTCCTAAAAATAAATTCATTAAGAAAACAAAATGTTACAGAAATATCGCTTTGATGATAAAAACTTGAACAGATACTTTTAATTGAATCAAGAAAGACTGTAACATTGACGACTAATGATGTTAAACTAGATTTCAACAAAGAATTTAATTATTGATTTTCCTCCAGCTGCTGCTTCAACAACACTTCACCTCCAACAACCTGACAGCTGCTTCATTGTTCCTGATCGTCACAGCACCAGCTGCCTTCAATCTACCTTCCTTCAACCATTCATGCTCCACCCATCTTTTCCTCCACTCAATCAGGTCGGAGACATAAACGCACATTGAGTAGCTCAGACAGGCCTGAGGCAACAAACTGAGAAGGTGTGTATCAGCAGAACACAAGATGTTTTATTTCAATTTTAACTATAAAGTTATTTGTCTACTTTTCAAATAATTAAACTACTTTGAATTCAATAGCTGATTATAATTCAGAGACTGATTAATGACTGGTGTTATTTATCAGCTCACTATTGTCTTTGACAACCATCAGCTAAAAAGGATTCCAGTCACCTGACCTAGATTAGTGACCTTTTCTATAAAGAAAAATGAAACATGACGAGAACACACTGATTGGCACGGATTAATTGTATTCTTTGAGACACAAACCAAACACAAAAGCCATCCATGTTATTTCAATACAGTCATTCCTCATCCATTCATGAGAACTTTAATGTAAAAGTTGTAGTTCTGACCTAAATCCTTCATGATCCTTTCTCTGCATGTTTTAGAACTTCAACTTTTGTGTAAAAGCAGTAAAAAAAAAAACCCTGTCACAGTGAGGTGAAATGTGTGCTTACCTGCTACATAAAGTTCATCTAACTTCTCAGCGACCTGCTGAGGTAATCCAGCTTCCAGTAAAGCATTGAAATGTTCAGAGTGGGTCACCTCCGCTGTAGTGTCCATCGGCTCCTCTGTGCCATTCCCATTTACATGATCGGCGGCCATGTCTCCAGACATCTGTGCAGAACAGATTCAGAGATGGTTAAACATCAACGCCACTACAGCTCGTGGACAATCTGTAATAACCTGCACCACTTAATCTGAACATGTTTTTTGCTTGACACTGCTTCTCTTTAATCCAAAGTTTATTGTGAAACCTAAAATGAATGTCATTTCTGTCAGTTGTATCCAACCAGTTTTAACTTTTAAAATGATTTACACAGGTTAAAATTTGCCATAGGAAATTTAATGCTGACATGAGGTGATCATTCATTTGCTTTTCTTTATAACACAAACTAGGGCTGCAGTTATTTTCATTATATCGACATATAGATTGAGCTGTTGCGTTTCCTTGCTCTTAAATGTCTGGCTGTCAAATCAAAATGACTTTCTTTTCTGGAGAAACCAGAAAATATTCACATTTTAAAAGTTTAGACTTCTGAGAAACTGATTTTACTTAAAAATAAAAAAAAACATTCAAATCGATTAATGGTTTAAAGTTTAAATCAGACAAATGTAGCATGTGATCCACAACAATGTACTTTAAGTTCATAATACAGCTTACATTTACTCTGGCTTTGACCATTTTAAACAACATATCACTTGTGCAACATTCATAACTTTGACATTTGAATTTCTGTAACTCGTAAGTTACACTTTCAACGCTCTCTTTATTGAACGCATTGATTTAGCCGAAAAGCCCGTTTCTCCAGATGCTTTTTATTCCAATGTTCTGTGTGTGTGTGTGTGTGTGTGTGTCAAAATAAAGTGGATTTTTCAGTGTTATTCCTGTGGTTTGGCGCCATCGTTCAAGCCACTTTCCAGGCTGTAGTGTTTGTGTGTGTATGGCTCCTGTGCTCACATGTGTTAAAACTCAAAAAGTTACGATGACCCGAATAGCCGCGTTAACGCGAGATAAATACAAATGGAATAAAAGTCCATGTTACTATAATAAACATATCGCCGTGCTCCAGTTGACTGTTTTATATACAAACACATCCACCACGCCTGTTAGTTAAGCTACGCTAGGCTAACGTGCCCGGCTCGGCAGACACCGCAGGCCGCATCGATGCCACACGCGTGCTGCTGCGAACAAACCGTGACTAAAACGTGGTGAAAACAAACCTCTCACTTGAATCTTCCAAACACGGCGTCTTTAAATGAATATGTTGCTCATATTTCCATGCACATCTCCTTTTTATTAACGAATCTCCATGTAAAAGGAGGACGAGTTTCCCAAAATGCCGGCTAGCAGCTGTAAGTGTACAGTACACGGCTAACACTGGTCGGTGCAGAAAGACAACAACAAAAACCGCAGCACCCGCCCCGTAAACCAGCGCCGAGCTCCGTGTGTGGGTACGTACCATGCGAAGTCAAAGGCGGGTGCACGATGCTGCTGTGCCGTGATGACGGATGGTTCTGTGGAGAAAAAGGGAACAGAACCGCGCCGCTGATGCTCCGGTGGCTTTCTTTACTCCCGGTGAAACAAAATGGCGGGGGCGTAACGTCGCGAGCTCTGCTCCTCTCCTGCACAACAGGGGTCTCCCGTCCCACATCGCACGGGCTGCTCGATTTCAACCTTTATTCGACAGGTGGCAGCACCGAGTCACTGTGTTTTACCCCACAGCAATTTGTTTTATCATAATACTTGATACTTGGTATGTAATTAGCCATTGCTTTGACTGTCAATTCTTCACTTGTGTTCTTATGTAAATTTAAATTTAGTTTTTTAATCCATCCACCCATCCATCCGTTATCTATCGCTTTATCCTCCACCAGTGGGTTGCGGGGGATGCAGTGCCAATCTTAGCTGACATAGAACGATCAGCGGGGTACACCCTAGGCAGTTGGCCAGTCCATAATAATGTTTTTTAAAAAATACATATTGATTGTACATATACTGTTCTTCATGGAAGATGGTTATTTCGGAATTGTTGTTATTATTATTATTATTGTTAGTAGTAGTATTGTTGCATTCACATACCACAAATAAATTGGTATGTTTTGTGGAGTAATTATTTCTGGTTTTCGGTGTAATTTATTTTTTCTGTTTTTCAGAGTAAATTTTTCATGGTTGGTTTTTCGGAGTCATTTTTTTCTGGTTTACTGAATATTTTATTTACTTAATATTTTTTTTTTATAAACGCAGATTCCTTTATTGAGGATTCTATTTATAACAATATGGACGGCTTGTTTCGTTTAATAAAGTTTTACTTTGATCTGGTTTTAAGACACTGTGAGATAGTCCTGTCCTCAGTCCTGTCACAGATGATGTTACCATTAGTCTGTCGACTTTACGCAGGCACCTGAGGACTTTGCGGTTGCTCATTCAGATCTGCTAGACATAGCAATCTTTCTTCAGGATCAGTTGGACAGATATGACATGCTCCGTGGATACGAGATGATGCATTTGAAATGTATTCAGGCTGGCTACGTGATTCAAGAGACGATTAGGAGACTGCTGAAAATAAGGGAGTCACTTGCAGGTTGGAGGTTCTCGCGAGAGTTGTCCATCATTCAGAAAATATTACTCCGAAAAAAAGAAAAATAAATACTCAACAGGAAAAAACATTAGACAGAAAAACCGGAGTTTCGTTTTTCTCTTCTTTTTTAAATGAATTTAATGCACTTCCGTAGATTATGTATCTATGAATTTAGAAAATAAGTCATAATTTGTTTTGTACATATTATTATAAAGTATTCATAAGAAAATACTATATATACAAACTATATTAAAGATGAATTATTTCTATCGCTTTAATTGACAATTTTATGTGTCCCTAATCCTCTTCCGTAGTTCTATGTTGTTGAACGTTCGACAGAGGAAAAAATGGACACGGGCCGTTTCGTCACAGTCGTGTGGGCGTGGTCTTCTTTGCTATTGGCTGAGCGCGAAATTTCAAATGTAGGAACGAGAGCAGCAGCTTGAGTTCAGTCACTGCACACAATAATAACGAGTTTAACGATTTTTTTAGTGTTTGTAAGTGAATGAACTACTTTAGTAAATGGAGTAACAACAGTTAGTCTACTGTACAGCTGGGGAAAAGATATTTTTTTTTTAAACCGGAACCAAATGGATATCAACACGTATTTACAGTAAGTTCAACACGAAACTCTCGAGCTAACCGACTGCTAGCTCTAGCGTCTAGCGCTGTTAGCTAATGTAAAAGCTGTTTTTAGCCCAACTTTAATCGTTTTTTTTAACTTATTTGTAAAAGACAGTATACGTAACGTTTCTTGACTTAAATCTGTATATATATGTGTTTTTTATGTGACTTTTTTTTGTTCTTTTAGATGTTTTGAAAGCAGGTTGAGCTCCTACACCGGAGACGACCCTCTGGATCCATGGGACAAGTGAGTGTTCTTCATTTTATTATTGTTTTTAATTTAAAGATTGTGACGCTCTATTGCTTTTATGCATTTATTTATTTTGCACCTGTGTCATCTTTCCATTTTCCATAGTCTTGTATAAAGGACCGACAAGTCTGTGTACAGCTTGTATAACAGTGAAAATTTGCTGTCCATTCAAAATAACTCAGCACACAGCCAATAATGTCTAAACTGCTGGCAACAAAAAGTGAGTAGTGGGGGTGGAGTGGCTCAGTGGTTAAGACCAGTACTCTATGTGAGAAAAACATCATGGTCACAATGGTCGCAAGTTCGATTCCACCCCTCGCTGACGATCGTTGTTGCTCTACATATAGATGCATAAGAAAATTGCCAACACCCTAAAACCATACAGCGGTTTAGGAGGAGAGTTTCCACTCAGAACAGGCCTCGCCATGGACCGACCAAAGAAGTTGAGTGTTATATCGAGAGGTTGTGTATGGAAAATAGATGTAGAAGTGCTGTCAGCATTGGACTGGAGAAGTTGAAAGGGTGGAGGGTCAGTCTGTCGGTGCTCATATTGGTCTGTATGGCTGTCGTCCCTCTTCTAAAGTTGATGCACAAGAAAGCCTGCAAACAGTTTGCAGAAGACAAGCAGACTAAGGACATGGGTTACTGGAACCATGTCCTGTGGTCTGATGAGACCAAGATCAACTTATTTGGTTCAGATGGTGTCACATGTGTGTGGCGGCAACCAGGTGAGGAGTAAAAGACAAGTGTTTCTTGCCTACAGTCAAGCATGGTGGTGGGAGTGTCATGGTCTGGGGCTGCATGAGTGCTGCTGGCACTGGGGAGCTACAGTTCACCAAGGGAACTATGAATGCTAACATGTACTGTGAAATACTCAAGCAGAGCATGATCCTCTCTCTTCGGAAACTGGGCTGCAGGGTAGTATTCCAGCATGATAACAACCCCAAGCACACCTCCAAGACGACCACTGCCTTGCTAAAGAAGCTGAGGGTAAAGGTGATGGACTGGCCGAGCATGTCTCCACACCTAAACCCAATTTGGACACTTTCACTTAGGGGTGTACTCAATTTTGTTGCCAGCAGTTTAGACATTATTGGCTGTGTGTTGAGTTATTTTGAATGGACAGCACATTTTCACTGTTATACAAGCTGTACACTGACTACTTAACATTGTAGCAAAGTGTCATTTCTTCAGTGTTGTCCCATGAAAAGATATAATTAAATATGTATAAACATGTAAGGGGTGTACTTTTGTGATATACTGTATATCTGGTGATTGATTTTCGTTCCCCACATTGAGGTGGTAAATAGCTCAGTACAAATGTGTTGTTTAAAAGGTGTAAAATAACTGTATATATCAGTCGACGTCACAAAAAGGCTGCAACGAGGGCTGAAACAGTTACTTGATTAATCGATTACTAAATTAATCACTAACTATTTTGACAATCAATCAATCAGTTTTCTGATTTTTCAGCTTCAAATGATGACTCGATTATGAAAATAATTGTTAGTTGCTGCCCGAGCTGCACCGGTTATTCAATACTAACTCGCTTTTTAAATGTGAATATCTTCTGGTTTATTTGCGCCATATAACAAAGAAAGCGTCAAACTCAGTCATTTTGTGTTTGTGGACACTTGAGAACATCATCCCAGAGAATGTTGACACATGTTTGTTGCACATCCGGCTGTGTGTCGTCCAGGTTTGTGCAGTTTCTGGAGCAGAGGTCACCTGCAGAAGGTGGCAGTGGGATGTCGGTGGTGTTCGACTCGCTGGTCCAGAGGTTTCTGAACGACGAGCGATACGCAAATGACACCAGATATGTGGACTACTGCATCAAATGTGTAAGTCTGACCGAAATGTTCCACACACTAACACACGTGTCAAAAATACAAACCAGAGTGTGTATGTGTGTGTCTTTACTGTGACTCTGTCTCACAGGCCAGTTTCTACGCCGACCCTGTGGCGCTCTACAGCTACGTCTTCAGTAAAGGCGTCGGCACCAGGACGGCGGCACTGTATGTGGCGTGGGCGCGTCACTTTGAGCAGAAGGGTCTGAACGAACAGGCCGACGCCGTGTATCAGAAAGCAGTGGAGAACCAGGCGCAGCCGGCAGACGCTGTTCTCCAGGAGTACAGGTACAGGAACATGTCTCATTTATTTGTTTTTTGAAAATTGTTCCCAAATAGTCATGGGTCATGGAAAGTGCTTGGATTTTGTGCAGTAAAGAAGTGAAGTTGATATTTAAGGTAAATGTCTCCCGTGTTTGTTACGACGCCACTTACTGTTTTATGCCCTGCATTGTAAAGCGTGTTAAGTTAAAACAAGAGCGAGTAAATGACACCGTGGTGTCTGGGGAAATAAAAATTCCAAGATCTGTCTCACCAAAGACAACTTTACAGGGACAATCACTTGTCAGCACATTCCCGTCCTTGAATTTGAGGTAATTGGTCCTGGAAAGTGCTTGAATTTGATGTCACCTCGACAGTTTCCATTGGCAGTCTCTTTCATTGTGAAATGCCTGCACATTTGAGTGGACTAGAAAACAAAGGCTTCACTTTTATGAAATGGATTTGCTTGTGTTTACGTTGCCTTTTACTCTTTTATGGCGGCAGAACTTTCCTTAACAGCAGAGTGGACCCTAAAATGAGCAGCTCTGAGACCCAAGGAATCAGAATAAACAACTTAAATGGAGTCATTGTATTTAGGTGAAATATTGTGCGAGAGTTTTGGAAAAAGTGACGGATGATTTAAAGTGTGTGATTTTACTAAATTTACTTATTCTGTGTTTTTAAATCTGCTCTGCAGACAGTTTCAGATCAGAACCAGGAGCCTGACACCAGGATCAGGTCAGACTATTCCCTGTCTTTGTTCTTTTGTTTCCTTCATTAAAATGTTCAGTAAGTCACGTCAGCGACTAACAGTTTTTTGTTTTTGGTAACGCAGGAAGCGTGGCTCCTTTACAGACGTCACATTTAACCAATCAGATGTCGTCTCACAGAGAGCCAGTCGCTCAGAGCAAGGTGTGTGTGTGTGTGTGTCTCAGATGATTGATACTCTAACGTTTGAAAGTGTCTCACACTCTTTGTCCTCTTGTTCCAGACGTCTGTGGACCTTCTGGCCAAACCACCCGCCGTTAAAACGGTCGTAACGTGAGTGACGACGGAAACCTTTCACTCCACGAATCTCTCATCTAATCATCTGTGGTTTCCACAGGTTTCTGTGACCCGTGTGAAAACAGCGACAACAACACTTAGTCGTAGATTAATCTCCTGTGTCGCCGTCTCCTCTGCAGACTCTCCCGCTCTGAGAATTCGGGCGTGACTCGCTCACACCAGGACTCCGGCGTTCACACCGTGTCAGAGTATCTGAAGGACGAGCTGCTCCGTGACGGGACTGAACTGTCCTTCGAGGAAGCTCGGGCAGCGAGGTACTTCCGTACGCTCCAGGAGAGGCAGCAGAGGGAGACGAGAGAAATGGGTGAGTCTGTGGAGCCGTGGTGCTTGGAAACGACGCAAGAAAATAAAAATTTGTTTTAACGCGTGTTTTATTCCTGTGTTGAAGTAGAGGACTTGGTGAGGAAGCAGCTGGAAGGAATACGCAGCATCAAGTCCGAGTTAGAGAAGGTCGATGGAGTTTTAGCGAACCAGCCTGCGTCACAGAAGGTCAGGTTTTATTTATTTTGTCATTAATCCTCCATCCATTTAATGCCTTATGCTTAAGACTCAAACATCCAGCTGCTTTGACTTCATGCAGTGAAAGTTTAGGGGTTTTAGAAGTTCAGTTGTGAGCAAATGGACTTCTTTTCACTCTCTCACATCAACCCCCATAGAGAAAATCAGTGATTTTAGCTCGCGGGGACACAGGAGCTGCGGTGATGTTAAAATCGCTGATTTTCTCTGTGGGCTTTGGTGTGGGAGAGTGAGTGAGTGACTGAAATGAAGGGGTGCAAATGTACAAAAAACAATTAAATCATTGTTAATATTGTAGCTAGGTAGTAAGTGCTTTCTGTTGCAGCACCACACACGGGCCTGGCATATGTACTGCAGCGGTAAACGGTCGTTTTCTGGTGAGCTTTTTTTTAAAACTGCTTGACTTCCTGTGTTCCAGGTGTGTGTTGTTGAAGCCGCCTCCTCTCTGGTCGGTCATCCCACCCAGCAGCCGCTTGGTCGCCCCCCTCGGCCCTGGAACCCTCTGAGCAGCAGACGCTCTCTCGGCTTGACGTTACTCGCCAAACCAACCTTCATGCAAGACGCCGCCGTCCATGAAGGGAACCACCCCGGACCTGCGGACACGAGTGATCTGAGCGCGGAGGTATCCCAGCATCCCTCTGTCCTCCCTGACAGGAGCGTTCATTTACAACAACCGGCACTGAATCCAGCACCGACGCATCCCGCGTGTCCCCGGTCAGAGCAGGAGAACCAGCCGCTCCACAGACCCGTCTCTGCCCCCACACCTGTCCCTGCTTTGGTTCAGCCCAGCAGCTGGGAACACAACCACACGCACCAGTGAGTACTTTAGTGTTGAAACTGTATCATCTCTAACAAAACAATTGTCTGGTTGTATGAGGTACTTGTACACTCATTTTTTACATATAAGTAACTGAGTGCTCCCTCTGCTGGACATGATAAACATGTCCAACCAAAGACTTGGCTAATAAAATCTACCTCAGTTTAAGTCAGTTTTCACGTCTTTATCTCACTGTGAGACACTTTTCCAACAGTGTCCTGTTGGAAAAGTGTCTCACAGTGAGATAAAGACGTGAAACGTGTTCTGATGTGTCTATGTGACATGTGTGTTCTATGTGACATAGATTTTATTTGTGTCTGTCTGTGTAAACCCTCCACCATTTCTGCACTGTCTGAGTTCTTGTGCTGTTTCTCTTCCTCAGTGACGTCAGTCAGCTTCAGGAGCCTGAAGAGAAACTGAACAGTAAGTGAAGCTGCAGCTGACAGGAGGCTTCACCACTCAGCCCCCGTGACTTCTCCTCAAACCTTCTGTGTATGTGTGTGTGTGTGTGTGTCACAGTGTCACAGGGAGGCTCGGTCAACCTTTCTCACGTCACTCCTAACACTTCACTGGGCTTTGTTCAGGCCACACCGTCCAGGGTGCTGCCGTCACCCACGGTCAACACGCGGGAAGCACTGGGTGAGAAGAACTGTCCTCTCTCTGACTGGCTTTCTGTCTGTCTGTGTGTGTGTGTGTGTGTGTGTGTGTGTGTGCGATATCAGCACACACTGGAGCTGCGACGGAGACGTTTTGTGATGTCCTTTAATCATGTGCTGTTGACTCTCTGTCCAGATTTGATCATGGACATGTTCCAGGCTCCGACGCTCTTAGAAGATCCCTTTGACGACTCGTCAGTTGTCCACGCCGCCGAGAGAGAGTTTGAGAGCAGATTCCAAAGAAATGGTGAATATGATGGAAATGTGTCCAGCGTCTGATACAAACTTTTTCACATGTTACCTGAAGGCAACTGGGACGTTCACTGACACGCTTTTTTTTTAAGGTGCGGCCTCGCCGCTCGATGTCACGTAACGCAACAAACAAAAGCTCCTGATCCCAGGTCTAATCCTGACATTAGAAATCCATGTTCCTGGGTTTAATCCTGACATTAAAAGTCCATGTTCCTGGATTTAATCCTGTTCCCTCCCAGTTTTAAACCAGATTTCAAAGATCCACATTCCCAGGTTTTATTACGGACTTTAATAATCCACATTTCTGAGTTTAATCCTGAAGTTAAAACATCCATTGTTCCTGGTTTAATCCTGACATTAAAAATCCATGTTCCTGGGTTTCATTTTTAACGTAAGAGTGTCACATTCCCGGAGGTTAATCCTGAAGTTAAATATCCCAGTTAACAGGTTTAATTTTGATGTTCAAATGACGTTAAAAATCTTAAATTCTTGTGTTTAATCCTGACATGAGAGCCTTGTATCTGGGTTTAATTTTAAATTATTGATGATTCCATGTTCATCCTGGGATTGAATATCCGTGATCCTGGATTTAATCCTGAAGTTTAAGTTTATTTGTATAATTTCCAGGAGGCTCCTCCGTGTCGTCAAATCCCCCCGCGTCCGCTCCGTTCACCATCTTCCAGGACGATAATGACAAAGAAAATGCCAGGTAAATATGGAGTTACCTCCTATGTTATTACTGGAAATAAAAGCTTTGGATGAATGTGAATAATGTTCTTGTGGTTGTTCAGTGCTCCTGCTGCTGCTGTTGCTCCTGCTCCTGCTCCTGCTCCTGCTCCTGCTCCTGCTGTGGTGGAGAAGCTTAAACCAGCCCGAGCTCTGGCTGAAATCCCAGTGTCAAAGCCAGAAAAACCTAATGTGAGTGTCAACAGAACTGGATTATCATAACTATAAATTTAGTTTTTGTCACAACAAAAGAAACATTTGCAACATTGAATTAATTCAAAAGTAACTTTGATTTTAGCTTCAGGATTTTCCTCAAGTTTAGTTTAGATTTAGTTTTGTTCTATAAAACCACTCACTCTCCCACACCAAAGCCCATAGAGAAAACCAGTGATTTTATCTTCACAGGACACAGGAGTTGTTGATCCACTGCTGCCTCCATCACGGAGTTCATATGTATTATTTTGTCACTTCGGCTTTTGAAAAACTTTGTTCAGATTTAACTCAGTGACACAAAGTGACCACACGAGGCAGCAGTAGACCAGCAGCCCCTGTGTCCCCGCCAGCTAAAATCACTGATTTTCTCTATGGGCTTTGGTGTGGGAGAGTGAGCGGTTTACAAACTTCCGTTTCCTGTTGGAAAAGTCAGTCTCACAGTGAGATAAAGACGCGAACGTGTTCTTAAGATATCACAGACTTGAGCTGACGTAGATTTTTGTGATGCAAGTCTTTTATTTAGCTGCTAAAAATCTTTGTGTGCGTTTTTTTTCTTTTCTGATCAGGAGACTCCTCCAGATCTGATGCCGGATGAGAGCGCCATGTGGGGAGCTCGCTACAACCCCCTCAACTCTCTGGCCGCGTGTCCCAACAACACCACCGACTTCGCCATGTTGGCCCAGTTTGTCTCCACGCCCTTCACTCACAAAACGCCCTTCAGCAGCAACTTCTATCCAGACCGAGGTACCTGCGCCTGGCCTGCGCCTGCACATCCAGAAAATGTTGTGAATAAATGTCAAAATGCTGCACTTTGTTTGGCTAATCCACTTTGTTTTTCTTGTTCCAGAAAACACCTGCGACGGCAGCGAAGCTGACGACGACGCTTTCACCAGACATCAGCCCAAAAAACTGAGGTAACTGTTGTGTCGTGTGTGTGACGAGCACAGTTGGACGACGTGTCCTCGTAACCGCGGCAGCCTGAGACCTCTTTGTTTATTTTTTTTCAGTCCCATCATCGAGCAGAGTCCGTCCGAGGAGACGCTCTCTGAGACGGGCGCTAGTCGACTCGAGGCATCCTCGGTGAGGCGCGGCACCATCGTCGGCGAGGGCCTCGCCGCCACCGCCAGCCGGCACTGTCTGAGCAGCTCATCCATCACCATGGTGCAGCCGCCGCCTCCTGCTGTCCTCTCCTTCAGAGACCACACACTTTGTCCCACTGAGTCCTCCAGCACCAGAGCCAGCAGCTGGGAGGATTTCAGCAGCCCTGAGCAGGCGCAAAAACCCTCCACACTGCCCCTGCAGGTAGGAATGAGATGACACGAGTGATTCACAACATTATGACTATTGTTTCTGTAAAGGGTTGGTTTTAGAATGTGTTTTTTATTATTTATTTGAATAATTAAAACCTGTTTCAGTGATTTTTTTTTTTCTTCCAGCTTCTTTAAAGTGAATATTCTGTGGTTTCTTTGCTCCATAGAACAAAGAAGTCATGAAACTGACCTTAATCAGTCAATAATCAGAAAATATCAATAACATATTGTTTTTCTGAAATAAATCTGTCTTCAAAATAACTAAAGTTCTTTTATGTTCCACCTAAAAACTTTCCTCGTCCATTCAAAAAAGGAAAAAAGTAGAAAATATTCACATTTAAGAAGCTGAAAAATGACAGAAAGTAGAAAATATTCACATTTAAGAAGCTGAAAAATTACAGAAAGTAGAAAATATTCACATTTAAGAAGCTGAAAAATGAAAGAAAGTAGAAAATATTCACATTTAAGAACCTTAAAAATGACAGAAAGTAGAAAATATTCACATTTAAGAAGCTGAAAAATGAGCGAAAGTAGAAATATTCCATTAGAAGCTGAAAATGACAGAAAAGTAGAAAATATTTACATTTAAGAAGCAGAAAATGAAAGTAGAAAATATTCACATTTAAAACTGAAAAATGACAGAAAGTAGAAAAATATTCACATTTAAGAAACTGAAAAATGACAGAAAGTAGAAAATATTCACATTTAAGAAGCTGAAAAATGACAGAAAACTGAAAATATTCACATTTAAGAAGCTGGAAAATGACAGAAAGTAGAAAATATTCACATTTAAGAAGCTGAAAATGACAGAAAGAAAATATTCACATTTAAAGAAAAGTAGAAAATATTCACATTTAAGAAGCTGAAAAATTACAGAAAGAAGAGAAAATATTCACATTTAAAGCTGAAAAAAAAAGAGAAAAGTAGAAAATATTCTCATTTAAGAAGCTTGAAAAATGACAGAAAGTAGAAAATATTCACATTTAAGCTGAAAAATGACAAAAGTAGAAAATATTCACATTTAAGAAGCTGAAAAATGATAGAAAAGAAAAATATTCACATTTAAGCTGAAAATGAAAAAGTAGAAAATATTTAGAAGCTGAAAAATGAAGAAAATATTCACATAGAAGCTGAAAAATGATTCATTTAAGAAGAAAGTAGAAAATATTCACATTAAGAAGCTTAAAAATGACAGAAAGTAGAAAATATTCACATTTAAGAAGCTGAAAAATGACAGAAAGTAGAAAATATTCACATTTAAGAAGCTGAAAAATGACAGAAACTGTTTCATTATTTAAAAAGTTTGTGTTGTGAGTGATTATATGAAATATCGTGTCTTTCTCTCCGGAGGCGTCTGAAGAGACTTCAGTCCAATCAAAGACGGAGCCGTTTAAAATCATGGAAGATGAGGAGGAACCCGCTGAACCGGACCAGAACCAGAAGCCAGTCTACGATGTTCCCATGAGTCCGGACTGCGCCCTCAAACCAGACTGGATGACCATCAAAAGTCCTGAGGCTATGGTCCAGCCGGACCTGGACCTGGATGTATTCCTGAGTCCACACAGACCCAGCACCGTGAATAGAACCCAGGACGTCCACATGGTCAGAGCGCTACGGTGCCGGCATGCCCATGAGCCGCCCATGACTCGGGCGGCGCCCGGCGTGTCCATGGGCCTTGGAGACGCCCCGGCGGACTGGAAGCCTGCGGCTGGTGTCGGACCCCTGGGACAACGACCTGGTCTGTGACCTGCTGACCTCACTGACCCCGCCCCTCACGCCTCTGCTCACCCTGGCGGTGCAGCTTTAACAACATCTGCGAAGATGACCTTCAGCATTGGTGAGCTGCGGGTCCGACTCCCGCCTGACGCTGTTCTGGTTCCGGTTCTGTCGCGGCCAAACTAAAAATGTTTTCACCTCCACAGAAAGTGGCTCATGGTCGAGGCTGCGTCTCGGACAAGGAATTTGCCACGGTTTGGGGCTGACCCCGTGACCTCCAGGAGGATGGGCGGCTCAAGGTCAGGAGGACGATGATGATGATGATAGAATGGAGCACACTCGCGTGTTAAATATGTCAAACACAAATGTAATGGTTCAGGATTTTGAGATGAATCTGTGTGAGCGCCCCCTGCTGACACACAGAGGCCCATTCTCAGTGAACACGAGACTCGAAACTAGAAAATATTCACATTTAAGAAGCTGAAAATGACAAAAGTAGAAAATATTCACATTTAAGCCAAAGTAGAAAATATTCACATTTAAGAAGCTGAAAAATGACAGAAAGTAGAAAATATTCACATTTAAGAAGCTGAAAAATGACAGAAAGTAGAAAATATTCACATTTAAGAAGCTGAAAAAGACATTTAAGAAGAAAAATGACAGAAAGAAAAATATTCACATTTAAGATGAAAACAGAAAGTAGAAAATATTCACATTTAAGAAGAAAAATGACAGAAAGTAGAAAATATTCATTTAAGAAGCTGAAAATGACAGAAAGTAGAAAATATTCACATTTAAGAAGCTGAAAAAACAGAAAGTAGAAATATTCACATTTAAGAAGCTGAAAATGACAGAAAGTAGAAAATATTCACATTTAAGAAGCTGAAAACAGAAAGTAGAAAAATATTCACATTTAAGAAGCTGAAAATGGAAAGTAGAAAATATTCACATTTAAGAAGCTGAAAAATGACAGAAAGTAGAAAAATATTCACATTTAAGAAGCTGAAAAATGACAGAAAGTAGAAAATATTCACATTTAAGAAGCTGAAAATGACAGAAAGTAGAAAATATTCACAGAAAGTAGAAAATATTCACATTTAAGAAGCTGAAAAATGACAGAAAGTAGAAAATATTCACATTTAAGAAGCTGAAAATGACAGAAAGTAGAAAAATATTCATTTAAGAAGCTGAAAAATGACAGAAAGTAGAAAATATTCACATTTAAGAAGCTGAAAATGACAGAAAGTAGAAAAATATTCACATTTAAGAAGCTGAAAAATGACAGAAAGTAGAAATATTCACATTTAAGAAGCTGAAAAATGACAGAAAGTAGAAAATATTCACATTTAAGAAGCTTGAAAAAAATATTCATTTAAGAAGCTGAAAATGACAGAAAGTAGAAAATATTCACATTTAAGAAAAATGCTAAAAATATTCACATTTAAGAAGAAAATGACAGAAAGTAGAAAATATTCACATTTAAGAAGCTGAAAATGATAGAAAATATTCATTTAAAAATGACAGAAAGTATAAAATATTCACATTTAAGAAGCTGAAAATGACAGAAAGTAGAAAATATTCACATTTAAGAAGCTGAAAATGACAGAAAGTAGAAAATATTCACATTTAAGAAGAAAATGATAAGAAGTTGAAAAATGACAGAAAGTAGAAAATATTCACATTTAAGAAGCTGAAAAAGGTCAGAAAGTAGAAAATATTCTCATTTAAGAAGCTGAAAAATGACAGAAAGTAGAAAATATTCACATTTAAGAAGCTGAAAAATGACAGAAAGTAGAAAATATTCACATTTAAGAAGCTGATAAAGGTCAGAAACTAGAAAATATTCACATTTAACAAAGTAGAGCAGTTCAGGAGAAATGCCAGACCTGGCAACCCCTCATGTGCCACGCAGACAGAATGTATTTTTAAATGAACTGCCGTCATAAATGGATGTTTGAATTCACTCTTTGTGTATTGTGTGTATTCATCGACGGCCTCAGGTCCAGAAACCGGCCAATCCCTGGGAGTTTTACATCCACACTCAGCTGGACACACGTCTGTCCCCGGATGTCCGCCATCTTTACGGCAGCGTCCGCTCGGCTCACCTCTTCCACAACGCCAGCGTCCTGCTGGAAGAGCTGCACAACTACGGCACCCTGCTGGTACCATCGACCTCGCTGTCCCTCTCTGTCCTTGTCCCCGCCTCTCTGTCTCTGACCGCTTGTCTTTATTTCCAGAACGTGGTGAACATGTACAAGTGTCTCAGTGACAAAGTGATGCCTCAGCCTCTGGTCATCTACTTCACCGTCTGCATCCTCCACATGGTGGAGCTGCTGCACAGCGTCCACATCGTCCACGCCGACATCAAACCGGACAACTTCCTGCTGGGGGAGAGGTAACCTTCGCCGACCACGACCTGAAAACACTGACTCAGCAATAACTGACTTGCATTTAAACAAAAACGTGGTCCTCGCTGGTGTTTTTGCTTGTTTGAAAACCTTCGTTCAATCACTGGTTTTCTATGTGGAGGGTTTTTTTTGTTTGAGTAAAAAAATAATTTTATCTAATTAACAAAACGTCAGTTTAAGTCGACCATATCTTTAAGCACATGTTCACGTCTTTATTGTAACCGTTAGAGCGACTTTTCCAACAGGAAACTGAAGTTTATAAACCGCTCACTCTCCCACACCAAAGCCCACAGAGAGAATCAGTGATTTTTGGCATCACAGCACACAGGAGTTGTCGATCCACTGCTGCCTCCATCACTCAGTTCAAACAGTTTACTCTTTAATTTTCTGCATTTGAAATCCTCAATTCTGACTTGTATAAGTGACACAAAGTGACCACACGAGGCAGCAGTAGACCAGCAGCTCCTGTGACCCCGCGATGGGCTTTGGTGTGGGAGAGTGAGTGATTTACGAAACTCACTGTGTGTCAGGTTCCTGGAGAACAAGTGCTTCGACTCGGAGAACGTGGACCACGGCCTCGTCCTCATCGACCTCGGACAGAGCATCGACATGACGCTTTTCCCACAAGGCACCGCTTTCACCGCCAAGTGCCTGACGTCGGGCTTCCAGTGCACGGAGATGCTGAGCGGGAAACCGTGGAACTACCAGGTAAAGAGGCGGCGACATCATCGCTGTGTGGCGTCACCATAGAATAAGAATCTACAGGAGATGACATGCATGTTTTTTTTTAATTTTGTTTTCCAGACGGACTACTTTGGAATCGCAGGGACCGTTTACTGTCTGCTGTTTGGGACGTACATGCAGGTGACCAACGAAGGCGGAGTCTGGAGAACCAACGCTGTGTTCAGAAGGTACGTCATTCATCCGTCGCGAGGTCTACGCCTCCTTTTCCTACCGTCAATTATTTATGTTTCACGTCTTTATCTCACTGTCAGACGGACTTTTCCAACAGGAAAGTGAAGTTTGTAAAGCACTCACTCTCCCACACCAAAGCCCATAGAGAAATGGGCTTTGGTGTGGGAGAGTGAGTGCTTTACAAACCTTTGTTAGCTGAGGCAGCGCTGTCGTGTCGGCCATGTTGTTTATTTCCCCTGAAACTCTCCCGTGACAGAAACCCTCACAGCGACCTCTGGCTGCACTTCTTCGACACGCTGCTGAACATTCCAGACTGCGGCTCCCTGCCCAGTCTGCGGCGCCTCCGCGGTCAGCTGACCGGCGTCCTGCAGCAGAGCTACAGCAGCAAACTGTCGACGCTCAAGAGCCGCCTGGTGGTTCAGCTGCTGGAGAGCCGGAAAACCAACCGCAGGTGACGACAGCGGCCACCGCGGCGACGACTCCTCCTCTTCCTCCTCCTCCTCCTCCTCTTCATCTTATTTTTATTCTTATTTTCTTTAAAACAGATTCAGAGAAATCGGTGAAGGTTTAGATTCAAACGTTACAGCGCGTGTTTTTAGTTTGTACTGAATTTGTACATATGAAAAATGTAATTATTATTTAGTTTAGATTTTTACGTTTATCAGATTCTACATTGTTAAAAGTTCACAAAGTGAAAATTGTTTGTTTTCTTCTCTGAAAAAGAATAAACTTTGTGTTGAAGTATTTTAAAGAAACTGTTTATTTTTCACATTTCATAAAAACGAACATTTGCAGATTGTTTTCCCCCCGTGAGGATTCGTCTGCCTCG
Source organism: Solea senegalensis (assembly GCF_019176455.1). Lineage (NCBI taxonomy): Eukaryota > Metazoa > Chordata > Actinopteri > Pleuronectiformes > Soleidae > Solea > Solea senegalensis. Next base: position 20,497,551 of record NC_058037.1, read on the forward strand.
ACTCTTTAGTCGAGTTCAGTCCAAGATGACTTTAACAACACGTTTAAAAACAACACTCTGAAATTGACACTCAATTCTTTGTCACATCACATTTTATGACACTGAATTTTTAGGTTGAAATTTGACTGAATTTTTGGAGACAATTTTTTTTGGACACTTCATTTTTGGAGACATTTTCAAGGCATCAAAGTTTGACACTGAATTTTTAGGTTGAAATTTTTGGAGAACATTTTTTTAGTCATCAAATTTTGGAACACTGAATTTATTTTTACGCTTAAAAAAATTTCAGTGCTTTAAATGTAATGGCTTTTAAAATTCAAAGTCTGATTTTTATTTTTTTAAATAAAATAAATAAATTCAGTGTTAGAAATTCAAACGCAGATTTACTTCCACACATTCTCCGCCTCCTTCAGCTGAACACAAACCTGTTCAGACCTGCAGCCGCATTCCTGTGCCTTACACACACACACACACACACACACACACACAGGTTCCCGTGTGTGCGTGTGTGCACTTGTCTTTATACCTTTGTGGGGACATTGTCTTGGTCCACAACCTTTAAAGGGCTTTTTCAGGGTTACGGTCAGGCTTTAAGGGTAAATGTGATAGTTAAGGTAAGGGTGTGAGGTGAGAGACACTGTCACTGATGTGTCTTCACAGAGACATGAAAACCAGTTTGTGAGTGTGTGACTCACCTGTGCTGTGGGCGTTTTTGTTCTGTTGAGATTGAAACTGCACATGGTGCGTTCACTGTCTGTCGGAGAAACCTGAACTCTGACCAAAAATGTGTTTCAGAAAAGGACAAATACGTCCGCTATGAAATAAACAACAGTAAAATCAGCTGGAGGTGAAAAGATTTAAGTTGATTTACGTGAATTTAACCGGAAGTCACACAGTTCAAACATGAGACCTGCGAGTTTGTTCTCAAAGACATTTAAAGGCACAGTGAGTAAAACCTACATTAAATTATGTCAGTTTGACAGAAGTGAAACATTTACAGAAGAGGATTTGGGCCAAATCTTTAATTCTGAGGTTAATGTTTTTTATTTTTTTAATTTTGTTTCCAGAAACATGAATGATCCTTGTTCTATTTTTAAGTAAAGTTTACAATCACATGATATCAGATGCTAAAATGTGAATATTTTCTCATTTCTGTGATTTTTCTGCTTCTTTAATGTGAATATTTTCTCATTTCTGTGATTTTTCTGCTTCTTTAATGTGAATATTTTCTAGCTTCTGTGATTTTTCTGCTTCTTCAGACTGTACGAGCTGCACGTGAAGGCAGCAGCAGCAGAAGAATGAGTGTGTGTGTGTGTGTCTCAGAGTGTGGGTGTGTGTCATGGAGGGCAGAGGTGGACTGTCGGACCAGGCTGCGTCCGATGTCTGCACAGACGCTGACCCAATCACCAAGGTAACGACAGTGTGACCTTATGTGTCTGTACTTTCAGTGAATTAGACTGATGTCTATCCATCTGCCGTGTGTGTGTGTGTGTGTGTGTGTTGTAATGTCAGCTCTGAGCCTGGTGACAGTGTCTCCAGGTGTGCAGTTACCTGGACGCTCACAAACTTTGACTCTGAAGTCTCTCAGGAGGTTTTCTTTCTATTGTTAAGAGAGAAAAAGGACAAACTCACACAAAAAACTCATGTTAAAGGGAAAGTTCATGTTTGTGTGAGTTACAGCGTCAACCAAAGAACAGACAAACAGGTTTTAGTCTTTAGGCTCACTCTCCCACACCAAAGCTCATGGAGAAAATCAGTGATTTTTAGCTCACTCAGACACAGGAGCTGCTGGTCGACTGCTGCCTCGTGTGGTCACTTTGTGTCACTGAGGTCAATCTGAGTGACAGTTTAAAAAGCCGAATTGACAAAATAAGACATTAGACTTCAGTGGATCAACAACTCCTGTGTGTGTGTGATGTTAAAATCACTGGTTTTCTCTATGGGCTTTGGTGTAGGAGAGTGAGTGGTTTACAAACGTCAGTTTCCTGTCTTATTTTCTGCTGCGTCATGATTCGTCCTCACCGTCAGGACGTCTTTGTCTCTTTTAAACTTTGACAATTCCTTTGTTGTGGTTTTGTTCTCTCTCTCTTGTTGTCATGACGACTGTGTCTCTGCAGGACTACATGATGCAGCAGACGATGCTGAGGGTCAAAGATCCGGTCAGATCTCTGGACTTCTACACCCGTGTCCTGGGAATGACGTGAGTCCCCGACCGGATCCACATTTAAATGACTTCATTTAACGATGTCATTTAACAACTTCATTTAACGACGTAATTCAACGATGTAATTTAACAACTTCATTTAACGACGTTATTCAACGATGTAATTTAACAACTTCATTTAACGACGTAATTCAACGATGTAATTTAACAACTTCATTTAACGACGAAATTCAACAATGTAATTTAACAACTTCATTTAACGCTAATTCAATGATGTAATTTAACAACTTCATTTAACGATGTCATTTAACAACTTCATTTAACAATGTCATTTAATGACGGAATTTAACAACTTCATTTAACGACGTTATTCAACGATGTAATTTAACAACTTCATTTAACGATGTAATTTAATGGCGTGAATTTAACAGCACTGTTTTAGCGTGAAATTCAACGATAGCAATTTAACTTCATTTCCGTTCGTTTTAACAACTTCATTTAACGGCGTAATTCAAGCAATGTCATTTAACAACTTAATTTGCGTGAGAATTCAACGTGTAATTTACAGCTTCGTTGCGGCGTAATTCAATGATGTAATTTAACAACTTCATTTTAACGACCAAATTCAGCGATGTAATTTAACAACTTCATTAACAACATAATTCAATGATGTAATTTAACAACTTCATTACTTGGCGTATTAATTCAACAATGTCATTTAACAACTTCTGTTTACTTAAAGTAATTCAATGATGTAATTTAACAACTTCATTTAACGACGTAATTCAACAATGTCATTTAACAACTTCATTTTAATGGCGTAATTCCAGCGATGTGAATTTAACAACTTCATTTAGCGACATGAATTCAATGATGTAATTTAACAACTTCATTTAGCGGCGTAATTCAGCGATGTAATTTGGCACTGCTTCATTTAGCGATGTAACCATTTAATGGCGTGAATTTTGCTTAACTTCATTAACGACATAATTCAACAATGTAATTTAACAACTTCATTTAGGCGTTATTCAGCGATGTAATTTAACAACTTCATTTAACGACGTAATTCAACGATGTAATTTAACAACTTCATTTAACGTTGTAATTTAATGGCGTAATTTAACAACTTCATTTAACGTTGTAATTTAATGGCGTAATTTAACAACTTCATTTAACTACGTAATTCAACAATGTCATTTAACAACTTCATTTAACAACAGTCCCCTGGTGGAATACGCTAGTAACACATGTGGTGCAGGCGAGGTGGCAAACAGGAAGTGGATCTCCGGCAAACACACACACACACACACTGACGCCCCCCTGTGGTTTTTTTCAGGTTACTGCAGAAGATCGACTTCCCCTCGATGCGATTCACCCTTTACTTCCTGGGCTACGAGGACAAGTCGGACATTCCCGCCAACGTCAAAGAGAGGACGGCGTGGACTTTCTCTCGCCGAGCGACCATCGAGCTCACGCAGTCAGTCGCGATAACAACACACACACACACACACACACACACACACACACACACACACACACACACACACACACACACACACACGTCACAGAGTTTTGTTGTGATGGTTATAATGTTTGTGTGTTTCAGTAACTAGGTTCAGAGTCTGATGAAAACCTGTCGTATCACAACAAAGCACCGCAGGGGTTTTGAGTGAGTGTGTGTGTGTGTGTGTGTGTGTGGGTGGGAGTGAGGTGGTGAGTGAGTGAGTGTGTGTGTGTGTGTGTGTGTGTGTGTGTGTGTGTGTGTGTGTGTGTGTGTGTGTGTGTGTGTGTGTGTGTGTGTGTGTGTGTGTGTGTGAGTGGTGTGGTGGTGGTGAGTGAGTGGTGAAGTGAGTGAGTGGGAGGAGTGAGTGAGTGAGTGGAGTGAAGAGTGAGAGTGTGTGTGTGTGTGCAATGACAATAGAATCTAATTGAATCTCATTTTATTCAGTGTTATTAAATGACACAGTCGGAGCTGCCACAGAAAAAAAGACTTATGTTATAAAATCTTCGTCAGCTCAAGTCTACGATGTCTTAAGAGCGCGTTCACGTCTTTATCTCACTGTGAGACAGACAGGAAACTGAAGTTCGTAAACCACTCACTCTCCCACACCAAAGAGCCCAGAGAGAAAATCAGTGATTTTAACATCACACACACAGGAGTTGTTGATCCACTGCTGCCTCCATCACTAAATGTCTTATTTTGTCAATTCAGCATTTGAAAATCTTAAATTTCATTTATTGTAAGTGACACAAAGTGACCACACGAGGCAGCAGAGGACCAGCAGCTCCTGTGTCCCCGCGAGCTAAAATCACTGATTTTCTCTATGAGGTTTGGTGTGGGAGAGTGAGTGGGTTTTGTTGTGTGCCAGGTTCAGACTGAAGTTGTGTCTTCCACATTTAAAAAAAACCAGGAACTGTCCCTTTAATCTTGTGTCCTGTCTCAGGTCACATCGGCGTCTCCGTCCCCGACGTTTCTGCCGCCTGCAGAGTTTTTGAGGAGCGTGGAGCCACGTTTGTCAAGAAGCCAGACTCAGGTTGGTCTTTGTCTTCTTTGCTTTTGCTTCACAAGTTTCCACCAGGAGGTGGCGCTCTGTGTGTGTGTGTGTGTGTGTGTGTTCACTGAGGCAGCGATTCCTTCTCCTCAGGGAAAATAAAGGACCTGGCCTTCATTCAGGATCCAGACGGATACTGGATCGAGATTTTAAGTCCAGACAACATGGTCACCTTGATGTCACCTTAAAGAAAGAGCCTGCGTCTCCTCTTCTGTTCCTAATGATGTGATGTTTGTAAAAATAAACCTTCAAATGACGACTCCTTTGAATAACATGCTTAAATACACATTATTATTGTTAATAACAGCGATGACATCATCTTTATTTTTTGGCAAAATCACAGAAAGTTAGTGTGTTGTCTTTGGACACACGTCACACATGTGACAACTCTTTTATTTTAAAACACACAAGAGGATTTGTTACGGACGCTTTAACCGGAGAGTTCAGGTGCTGACTGTGCTGTGAGCGCCCCCTGCTGCCGAGAACCAGCCCCAGACCAAGAGGCTCAACATGGCAAGGAAAAACTGATTTTATCCACTGAACCTCAAGGAAAGTGAAGTTTGTAAACCACTCACTCTCCCACACCAAAGCCCATAGAGAAAATCAGTGATTTTAGCTGGCGGGGACACAGGAGCTGCTGGTCCTCTGCTGCCTCGTGTGGTCACTTTGTGTCACTGAGGTCAATCTGAGTGAAGGATGTCAGTGGCCGATTTAACAAAATAAGACATTTGAATTTAGTGATGGAGGCAGCGGTGGATCAGCGGCTCCTGTGTGTGTGATGTTAAACTCAGTGGTTTTCTCTATGAGGTTTGGTGCAGTAAGTCGAACATGTTGTGAGCAGCAGGCGGCGCTCACGCTGCGCTCACGCTGCGCTCACTTCTGTGAGTAAACCAAACAACAAAAGCTTCCCAGGTGGAGGTTTTGTTAAACTGCGAGTTAGTAAGCAGAGGTCAGAGGTCAGAACGCGCCGACCTCGGTTCCCCATGGCCTGTAGGGTTTAGCGTTGTGAGTCTGTGAAGAAGAGGAGGAGGAGGAGGGAGGGAAGAGCGGGAAACCTCCGTGGAGCGTGATGGGAAACGATGTCGCTGAGAGGGAGAGGAGGGAGGTGGAGAGAGGGGCGGGGCCACACGGGAGTACCAGGGATGAAGAGGAGGAGGCTGGCGAGGAAGAGGAGGTGGAGTCTGGGTGGGAGGGGTAGGAGGAGGTGACACTGGGCTGTGATAGCTCGGTCGGCCTTTGGGGGGCTCCACCTCCTCCAGCATTTGGCAGAACAGGAAGTCCACTCAGTCCGTAGGAGGTGGCGGTCGGCATGTGTCGGAGCGCGGCGGCCCAGTGATGAGGGTGGAGGGGGTGAGGGAAAGTGGGAGGCGGCTGATGATGATGATGATGAGGATGATGTTGTGGAGCGTGGGAGGCGACCGTCAGGGCGGCGGCGGCGTCACGCTGTGAGGCACAGGAGGCCAGGTGGGAGAGGAGGCGAGAGCGCAGGGGGTCGCCGCCGGAGTCCACGCCCTCAGCGGCGCTCAGGTAACGGGAAACCTCCGTCAGACACTCCCTGAAACCCAGAGACAGGAAGTCCAGGGCCAGAGCGTGGGTGTCAAAATAACCTTCACACAAACAAACGAAGAAGAAGCAGAAGCCGTCAGTGTCTACAGAGCCGGGGGAAAAGTGGGGGGCGGAGCTTACAATGACTAAGCTCTGCCCAAAAGCCTCCCCTGCTTTATCACCTATCACTCTCAACTGAGACCAGTCATTTACAAAATGGACGCCAGTGTATTTGTTCACTGACGCTGTTTTTTTACGAATAATTTTAATGTTTATAATGAAAAACCCGGCGGATCCAGTACTGAACCCTGTGGAACGCCACAGCAAATGAGTTCCCTTTAGCTTTGATGTCCATGCGCTGTTACCTTTTCCTGCAGTGAGCTGCAGCATCTTCAGGTGGTCCACGGTCATCTGCAGGATTTCTGCTTTCTCCAGCTTCACTGAACCCTGATGAGACCAGGACCAAGGTCGGAGTGAGTCACGGGACTAACGTGTGCGTGTCCCACAGACTTCAAAATAAAAGTTTAGGTTTCTGTTTGTCCATGCTAAAACACAACCTTACAGATTTCATAATAAAAGTTTAGGTTTCTGTTTGTCCATGCTAAAACACAACCCTACAAATTTCAAAATAAAAGTCTTAGTTTCTGTTAGTTCTTGATAAAACACAAACCCACAGTTTTCAAAATAAAAGTCTTAGTTTCTGTTAGTCCGTGCTCAAACATAACCCCACAGATTTCAAAATAAAAGTTTAGGTTTCTGTTAGTCCATTATAAAACACAACCCCAAAGATTTCAAAATAAAAGTCTTAGTTACTGTTAGTTCGTGATAAAACACAAACCTGCAGTTTTCAAAATAAAAGTCTTAGTTTCTGTTAGTCTATGATAAAACACAACTCCACAGATTTCAAAATAAAAGTCTTAGTTTCTGTTAGTCCATATAAACACAAACCCACAGTTTTCAAAATAAAAGTCTTAGTTTCTGTTAGATAAAACACAAACCCACAGTTTTCAAAATAAAATAGTTTCTGTTAGTCCATGATAAAACACAGACCCACAGTTTTCAAAATAAAAGTCGTAGTTTCTGTTAGTCCATGATAAAACACAAACCCACAGATTTCAAAATAAAAGTCTTAGTTTCTGTTAGTCCATGATAAAACACAACATGGACTTAAAATAAGAATGAAAATATTTAAAACATGAATCACCTGTTTCTCAAACGCTGTGGGGACGAGTCTCCGTAACTCAGACAAACTGTTGTTGATTCTGTCTCTGCGTCTCTTCTCAATTATCTGATCAGTCAGTGAATGAATGAATGAGTGAGTGAATGAATGAGTGAATGAGTGAAACAAACAAAAACATCAGTCTTTTAAAAACATCTTTACCCCTCTCCGTTTCTTTCTCGCCATCACTTGTGTCGTCGTCGTCGGTGACGAACCACATCTGATCATCCTGACCTTCATCAGCCTGGAAATCAACGTATGTATGATTTTATTATATTTATTTATTTATTGAAGCATTTATAATGTGTTTTTATTATTAATTAAATGAGAACAATTTAACAGTAAAATGTTCATTTAATTCAGAAGAATCATAAACCTGTGTGTGTTCACTCTAATTAATCTAGTTCATTTAATCTCATGTTTAAATGACACCACTTCTCTTTTTCTCTAAATATTATCTTTTTTTTTAACGATTCACAGACAAGTTCAACATTTTGGCAACAGACAAAAACATTTTTCCTCATTAAATGATTGGCTTTAAGATCTCTTTAAGAAATGCAGTGTTCGTAATTCTTTATATTAAATAAATGTGGAAAAGACGCAGAAAGGAGAATAAGGCGTTCTCACCCTGGATAAACGTTCCTGTCACCGTCCACGTCCACGTCGCTCTCCGCTGAGCTGCTGTCCTCACACGGACGCTTCATGGCGACCAGACCCTCGAGCTGAGCTCCTCTGTCAACAACAACAACAACAACAACAACAACAAAGGTCAGAGAAGCACATGCACACATGTGCAAATACAATATCACACATACATTTACAGTGGATTTTTCTTCAGTTGAATCCACAATTTGATCATTTTTGATGGGTTTCTCTTGTGATGCAGTATTTTTGAAAACAAACAAACACATGTGTACGTTTGACAGCAGTAAACAAGTAAACAAAGAGAAAGGACAAAAACCCACCTGTAATGGGTGAACTAATTTTCTCTGCTCAATAATCCTTCACCGTGGCCTCAGAGACGACTGACACTCGACTGCTCGCCGCTCTGTCTGTGTGTGTGTGTGTGTCTGTGTGTGTGTGTGTGTGTGTGTCAGGCTCCGTGGGAAAACTCCAGCAGCAGCAACACACACACACACACACACTGGACACGCCCACTTCAACTCAAATTTGAGAGAGTTTAGTTTGGACTGGTTCTTCTCTCCTGATAATAACTCCTGTCTGATCCAGTGTGTGAGTGTGCGTGAGTGTGTGTGTGTGAGTGTGAGTGTGAGAGAGAGATTATATAAGGCAGCAGTTTTCAGATTGAAAAGTCAAATCTGATCATTTAAACTTACTCTCACTCCCGCTCACTCTCCCACACCAAAGCCCATAGAGAAAACCAGTGATTTTAACATCACACACACAGGAGTTGTTGATCCACTGCTGCCTCCATCATTAACTTCTAATGTCTTATTTTATCAATTCGGCATTTGAAAATCTTAATTTAGATTTATTTAAGTGACACAAAGTGACCACACGAGGCAGCAGTGGACCAGCAGCTCCTGTGTCCCCGTGAGCTAAAATCACTGGTTTTCTCTATGGGCTTTGGTGTGGGAGAGTGAGTGGTTTACTAACGTTAGTTTCCTGTTGTAAAGTCTGTGTCACAGTGAGATAAAGACGTGAAACATGTTCTTAAAGCTATCGTCGACTTAAACTGAAGTAGAGTTTTAGTGGTTCATAGTTTTTACTTTTTTTCAACACACAACACCACAAGTCTAATTTCAAAACTTTCATCTGTGAGTGAATAAACCTGTGATATCATCACACACACTGATGTCAGACATTTCCACAACTTCTTACTGTGTTCACTGAAACCCAATCATCCTGTGAGTGGCCACACACACACACATGCACACACACACACACACACACGCACTCACACACACACACACACGCACACACGTGAATCTGTGTTTGTGTGTGATGATATCACACGTTTATTAGAGGTCACAGAGGACAAGCTGGGCCATCCTATAGCAGGAAAGCACTATGTGTGTGCATGCCTGTGTGTGTGTGTGTATGTGTGTGTGTGTGTGTGTGTAGAGAGAGAGAATGGAGGGAAGTGCTGCATTATACTCGGTCAGACGGTGCTCGCCACACGTCCGTCCGTCCGTACGACGCCTCAGACCTCACACGACTCGACCCCTCGTTCCCACAAGACAATTGTCCAGATTTCTGCTGGTTGATCCTTTCAGCTCAATGCTCCCTTCTGGAAACGGTAACCAGAACAAGTACGGCGGGTACAACTCGACTGTCTTTCTGAAGGTTTATTCCACATACACGGTTAAACAGCAGTCAGTTAGTAGTTAGAAGTTAGTTAGGTTGTAAAACCGACGATGAACAGATAAATAGAATGAAAGATAACTAGCTTTGCCTGCTAGAAAGTTGTACCTCCCACTTGGCCTACTGATTCCTGAATCTAAGTAGGCCACAACAACTACGAATTCTACCTTTCAAAATAGGTACATAAAGCTACATCGCTGGGTGCGAACGTTACACACAATATGAATAACAGATACAAATGACAAATAAAGGTTGAACACATTGTCCTTGATGACATAGTGGCACCCTTTACCGAAACACACCACCAACCTCCTGACGTTCTCGTAGAGGATGGTGGAGTGGGGTTCTTGATCCTTTTTCCGAAACACACCACCAGCCTCTCGTGGAGGGTGGTGGAGGGGGGGTCTTGATCCTTTTTTCGAAACACACCACGTAATGGGGATTTCTGGACGGATCCAGAAACCATCATGTGGTGGGGAATCTATTTCTGTTCCTCCACTGGTAACAGAACCACCAGCCTCCTGACATCTCTGTGAAGGGACAGTTCTCAATCTCTTTGCCTTTCTTACTTTGTCCACTGAAAACCGGACAACTTTGGCATGTTCTCACTTTCACGTCTCGTACTATGCCTTTCACATCAGGATGGGCCTCCACAACTCGACCGAGCCTAAACTGGCCTCTCAGTGCGTTCTGGTCAGCCAACCACACTAAGTCTCCCACTGTGACGTTCCTTGCGGGTGCGTGCCACTTCTGTCAAACAAAGAGGCCCGGGCCCGCCAGCTGGCTCCACCGCTTCCAGAACTTGTCGACCTCGTTCTGGACCGCTCTCAGGTGCGCAACAGGGTAAGTCAGGTATTCGAACCCTTGAGAGTCCCCGCTAGGCCCAGCACGGCCAAGCAGAAGTGAGTTGGGAGTAATGACTTCCACAGTCTCGTCTTGTACCTGGACTCTTGCACCGATTGGTCTTTGGTTTGATAGATTAGCTGCCAGGTAGAGGAGAGTCTGGAACTCCAGTGCTGTCAGGTTACCTTCCACCCCGATGTTGCTCAACGCTCTCTTGAGTGTACGGACTGCTGCTTCAGCTGCTCCGTTTCGATGGGGAGAGTCCGCTGGGTGAAACACCCATGACCAGTCGGTCTCAGTGGCGGTTGCCTTCTTCTGGACTTGGACTCCTTGTTGATGTTTTTCAGGAATTCGTAGAGTTCCTTTAAAACTGGCTTGGCGCCTACGAAGTTGGTCTCTCGGTCTCTTGATTGGGTGAACACCCTCTCATGACAAGATCAGCGATGTTGACTTCACCTGGGATCCACCACCAATCAGTTACGGGCCCAGCCTTCTGGATCTCCCCGACTCTATTTGCAAAGAATGTTTGAAATCCGTAACTGTCTCGCTAGATGGCTCCCAGCACCGTCTGACTGTCTATGAAGTGGTACCACTTTTCCACAGCCAATCTCCCATGCTTCAGCATGTATTCCTTCAGGCGTGTGGTGAAGACAGCCCCACAGATTTCGGCTTTGACTGCGTCGCCTTTCTGGTTTAATGGGGTTAACTTGGCCTTTGAGTCCACCAACCGGGTAACTACACTATCTGACATTTCCCATCGCAGATACAGTACAGCGCCGTAAGATTCACAGCTTCCGTCACAGAATGTGATTGCCCAGGGCTCGCCCCTCCAGCCGGAGGGTGTGAGGCTTCTGTGGAACTTGATGCTCCCCAAGCGAGTGTACTCCTTGAACAGCTCGATTGCTTTCCCTCGGAGTTCGTCAGAGAGGGACTCATCCCAAGGGTCCTTCGAGAGCTTACCAGCTTATTTGGGGCTAGGGGGCTTTCTCCAGCGCTGATTAGTAGATTGATGCTTTCTGGGCGAGTCAGCTCCCCTGGTTCAATTCCCGAGAAGAACTTCTCTAAGTGCTCTGATGTCACTACGTGACCCACTCTCGCGATGGTGTCCAACCCATAGCAGTTCAATTGGCGAAGCCTCAAAGTCCCTTGCAGAGTCCAGACCTTTATTGTTACAAGATACCTTTTCGTTTGTATTATCTCTTTGAATGTCTTTACTCCATGCAAGGCAATTAGGACAGATTCACCAGTTAATCCGAGTTTCTCTGCAACTTGGTGTGTTATATAATTCATGTCTGAGGCAAGGTCAAGCATAGCTCCAATGCTGTCTCCCCTTTTTGTTGTGACGAACATAAGCATCATGAGGATAGGGCGCTTTGGCTTGACTTTACGCAGCTTCAGCAGGTTCCTGTCGGAACACACTGTCATTGTCACTTTATTTGTGTAGACTTTGCGCACTCTTTCTAGCTGGTCAGGCGATAATCCTATTTGGGCGAGCTCAGCCTCTTGCTCCACTGTGGAACCGTGAGGTCTCCCCAACTTCGCAGTAGCCTTCGGGCAGACAAGATAGTGGTGTTCTGCCGGACCGTCCTTACACCTCACATTTCTACAGAGGAACCTTGCAGTGCAGGGACCGTCAGCTTTGTGGTTATCCAGGCATTTTTTGCATGATTTTGGTTTTTCTACTAGGACCTTTCTTTCTGACGGGAAGGCTTTCCTAAACGTTACGCAGCGGAACAGTTCATGCTCTCCCTCACCGCACACGGCGCAAGGTTTCTGCTTGTTATCTCCGGTACAGGTTATGACTTTAGTTGCAGTTGCTCTAATGAACACCTTCCTCTCTCTTGCAATCAGCTGACTTCTCACGGTAATTGGGCCTTTCAGAAGTATGAGTAGGGCTTGGCTTGCTGGATTCACTGGGCAAACGCACCAGTCTTCTAAGTATCTTGTTTTTGCTTTGCAAGAACAGTAGGAGTCTCTTGATACGGGTCCCAGGGAGAGCATTTTGCTCAGCGTTGGCTCCTCTTTGAGCCACTGAGTTTGCATACTTTTAGGGAGTCTGCTCTCCAATGGCCGCATCACTATGGGATTATTCATAGCTTCTTCCCACCCTAGCTCTGTTAGATCCAATACTGCATTCTCCAAATCTGAGATCAACTCTAGCGTCTCCCTAGGGTGAGGATCCTTCACAACCGGTTTGGAATGTAATTCCAATAAAATTTCCTCTACTGTGGCTGCTATATCACCGTAGCAGCTCTCTAGTTCTTTGGAAACAACACTTACGTCCTTGCAACGAGACAATCGGAGGTCTTTCTTTACGGGCTCATTTATGCTTTCCAACAACTGAAGCCTCTTAATCACTCTCTCTTCTTCACCCATTCAGCCTTGCAGCGCCAATAATCTCTACTCTCTCCAGAGAATTTGGGTAAGTTTATTAGTGTGAATTTTATTTGGGCAAGGGAACTGTTCATACCAAAGTTGCTAGCATTTACTGTGCTCTCTTGTGCCATGCTGGTGTTAGCGGGATCGGTATGAAACCTCGGTGGTCGTGGTGTACTAGTGAGGGTTGGAGGCTGAGCGAAACTGACAGTAGGTCCGTGATTAGGTTTTTGTTGAGACCATTTAGGGGGCTGGTGAGGGGGGCTGGTGCCACATCCAGTCTCCATGGTACCTTGTCTGATTGCCGAGTGGGTATGAATAGGAACAAGTGGGGTGGTACTAGAATTGTGCTCGCTCCCTTTGTCTTCCTCTTCACTTCTCTCACTGCTGTCTTCTTCATTGCGTTCGTATGCTGGCGGGGTCGTTGCGTTTATCTCACCGCGACATGCCCACTTATCCATCAGTTCCTCCTTTTCAATTTCCAATGTTAAAAGGAGTCTCCACTTTTCTTTACCGGATGGCTGATAGTCTTTCCAAACAAACACAGCGTCTCTGAGCTCGTGGAGTTCTTGATCCAGTCCCTTCCTTCTGGGCTCTTGCTGACACCACTGTAGTGCACTTTTTCTACCGAGTACCTCGGCCTGATCGAAAGCTGAATTGAACCGGGTCACGAGGGTGCTTATATTTGGCTCAGCATCCTTGAACCACAGCATTTCCATAGTCTCACGGTACCTTTGCACAATGGAGTCCCTCGTTGCTAAGGCATTGCTCAGTTCACAGTTATCGTCCGTTGGGTCTATTTGTCCCAGTTCTTCACTATATTCATTGCTGGCATCGACGAAAACACCACAATCGCTCTTCATTCCTGTCAGCTCTTTCGACAATTCATCTAGGTGGCCAGCGTTAACTTTGAGGCGGTTAATACGCGTTGTTAGGCTCCGCTGTGCATTTGATCGCTTCCGTTGTAGGTCTTCTAGGTCTGGCTTGTCGTCTGCCATTTTTCTTCTTTGAACTCCTGACTCACTCCGGAATTGGAATTGTTCAAAGGATTTGACTCTCTGGTTCGTTGCCAATGACTCGTTCAAAGGATTCAGTTCCATGCAAACGACACGTCCATGAATGGCACACGAATGTCCGCGCCCCAAGCTGTCGACGTCACAATGTCACAGTCTCCCAGAAGAGATCTGTATTCCTTGTGCAATCTTCACAGCCTTCTTCACCAATTACAACAATGAACAGATAAATAGAATGAAAGATAAATATCTTTGCCTGCTAGAAAGTTCTACAACAATCAACAACACACACACTCACACACACACATACACACACAGTCATTAATAAACATATTCTTTTACGTCAGATATACAATTGGTTTAAATCCCTACATTTCAAAATAAAACTGTGATGTTTGCACCTGTAAGTGAGGTCAGTGTGTGTGTGTGAAAATCCATCAGCAGTCTTTAATGCACTCTCCCACACACTCTATGAATGTGTGTTGTTTGAAGATAAAATGGTCCATTGTTGTGATGAAGGAAACGTGCAGGCTGCCAACCTGCAGGTGCTGCACTACTCCACTTCCTTCCTGTCACCTGACCCTCGTTTCCCTTCAGCACATGGTGTCAGGGGACTGTGTGTGTGTGTGTGTGTGTGGGGTCAGGTGAACAAACAAACATGTTTTGACATCAGGTTTTTTTGATGATGATCAACATCACAGTGTCTATGCGTCCGTATGAGCGAGACACGGTCAGCACCTGTGCCGTGTGCGCCCCCTGCAGTCAGCACCTACAGGAAACTGGAGTTTGTAACCCGCTCATTCTCCCACAACGAAGTCCATAGAGAAAATGAGTGATTTTAGCTTTTTTTAACGTCACACACACAGGAGTTGTTGATCCACTGCTGCCTCCATCACTAAGTTCAGATGTCTTATTTTGAAATCCGTCACTCAGACTTCCTTCAGTGACACAAAGTGACCACACGAGGCAGCAGTAGACCAGCAGCTCCTGTGTCCCCGCCAGCTAAAATCACTGATTTTCTCTGTGGGGTTTGGTTTTTTAAAATGCCATGCCAAACATGTGATTTCTAAATTTTATACTATAGCGTCAGTTTCCTGTTGAACTGTCTCGTCAACGTTTATATTATCAGGAGCTTTTAAGGAGAAAGAAAACGACTGAAGACAGAGAGGATGAGGAGGAGGTGAAGGAGTTCCCAGCAACAAAGTGTTGAAGAGGCCTGAAGCTCTAATCTACAAACACGTCAACACACTCAACAATGTACGAGAACCCTTCAACCTGCAGTGTGTGTGTGTGAGTGATGGGAGGTGGTGCAGTTGGTGACACACACACACACACACACACACACACACACACACACACAGAACATTAGACAGAGAGAGTCTGGTTGTCATTGATCATAAGATGCATCCAGTCTGGAAATTCACACGGTGACGCATGCTTTCATGTTCACGCCCCTCAGTTCTCATTCAAAATACACTCAATATGAATTTAACAACTATCATATGAGCTGTCGTCACTGTGAGACACACTTTTCCAACAGGAAACTGAAGTTTGTAAACCACTCACTCTCCCACACCAAAGCCCATAGAGAAAATCAGTGATTTTAACATCACAGCACACAGGAGTTGTTGATCCACTGCTGCCTCCATCACTAAATTCAAATGTCTTATTTTGTCATTTCGGCTTTTGAAATCCTTCACTCAGATTGACCTCAGTGACACAAAGTGACCACACGAGGCAGCAGAGGACCAGCAGCTCCTGTGTGTGTGTGAGCTAAAATCACTGATTTTCTCTATGGGCTTTGGTGTGGGAGAGTGAGTGGTTTACAAACGAAAGTGAGATGAAGACGTGAAACATGTTCTCAAGATATTGTAGACTTGACGTGATGTAGATTTTACGACACAAGTCGAGTCAGAGCGACGTCACGTGACCCCGTCGCTGCTGATCAAGCTGCTTTGATTTATGTGTATTTATGAAGACATGTTTGACACGCAGCTGTGAGTCAGTGCAGACCTCACACTCTCCTCCTCCTGACCCCACACGTTCCACTCAGCCTCTGTGTGCGTGTGCGTGTGTGTGTGTGTGTGTGTGTGTTGACATTTGCGACACATTCTAAAGAGAGAGAGTGGGTGTGGGAACGACCTGCTCGTCCGTCTCAGACCCTCCACGACACACAACCGCACACGATCAGCTGATATCCAACTCCCCCGACTCTCCCAGCACGTTATCTGTGTGTGTGTGAGTGTGTGCGTGTGTGTGTGCGTGGTCTCTGGAAATGTCCCCTCAGTTTTGATAATATTTCAGAGTCTTTGTCGCTGTTAAATAACAATAACACAACAAAAGAATAAAAAATGAAGGTGAACATACAACTGCGTCACATGACGCCGGCTGAGGAGGCGGAGACTGTAGTTTGGACTGCGGACCACATCCAGATTTTGTCTCGTTTGATTCTTTGTCAGTCTGAACGGACAAAAAACACATGAGATCGGATTCAAACCACATACGGAGGAGGTTTTGAATGTGATCAGATTTCAAAGTGTCTTCCCCTGGGATTCTACTGTCTGTCTCGCAGCGTCCACCAAATCCTTTTGCGCCGCATGTCTGTCGCTGTCCCGTGTGGTTCCGTCGTGGTTCCGTCGTGGTTCCGTCTTTGTCCCGTTGTTTGTTGGCGAGCCAAGCTATCATGCTAACATTAACGCTGTTATATATTAGTAAAGTTACATGTGTTTAATGTGTTCAATTAAATTAAATAGTCAATATTACATTCAGAATCTGAAGACCAATAAAACCTGTGACAGTTTAAGTCTACGATATTTCGACGTCTTTATCTCACTGTTAGACTGAAGCCTCTGAATAACCAGATTATTTGTAACCGTGGAAACTGAAACAAAATTTCACTTCACTTTTCACATCACAGTTTGTTTGTGTGGTGAAATGAGTCACGGTTTTCCTCTAAAATGTCAGCTTTGGACAAATTTACGGACAAAAATCTACTGTTTCAGTTTTGACTCCGTTCACAAAGAGCAGAAAATGCCCCGGTTCTCATTTCCTGTCACTTCCCGTAAACACGGAGCGGCAGAACTTTGATTTTCTGTAGTGAGTAAAGTCACAGTTTAAGTGAATTAACCTCTCGACCGGTGAAAGAAAGCGCGGACAGAGCGAGAGAGTCAGAGGAAGAGAAGCCTGTGGACGAGTAGAGAAAAGGAGGATTGTGTGTTTCTGTGCTGAAAGACCGTTCTTCTTCTTTGCTTGTGCTGAGAGGGCGTCATTGTTGAGTCCGGTCACCAGGGGGAGCGGTCATCTGAGATCACACGTCCTGACCTGATGTGTGTGTGAGCAGCTGGAGGAGGTTTACTCAACATTATCTTCACCGATCCGACAGTGAACGTCGGACGTGGCAAAAACGTCACCTTTGAAGAAACGTTGTTTTCTGTCGTCACACAATCATGTCAAATTACAAACCAGCATTAAAGGGCTGGATCACTTTTTTGAAGAGAAACTTAGACTTTTATTTTGAAAACTGTGCGGCTGTGTTTTAGTGCGGCTGGACAAAAACTGAGACTTTTATTTTGAAAACCACTGGGTCACATTTTAGTGTGGATAAACACAAACTTTTATCCTGGAAACTGCTGGGTCAAATTTTATTGTGGTCATGCAGAAAGTGAGACTTTTATTTTGAAAATCTGTATTGTGTTTCTGTCAGCGTTCGTTTTGGTGAAACACAAATTTCCTCATATTTAGCATGCATATTTGTGCGTGTGTGTTGTGTAGTGTGACCAGCGTAGGCTCCGCCACAATAAAAGCCTGTGTATCCTCAGCAGGGGCAGACAGAGGGCAGAGGTCCATGAAGTCAGGTCAAACACCCTGGGAGAGCAGGAGCGAGCCTGGGAAAACCATGGGAACCAGGAGGGGGTGGGGAGTGTGTGTGTGTGTGTTCCAGGCTTTTATTATTTCATACACTTTTAACATTAGACGTTAAATGAGAGGGAGTTATTTTAACAATTAGTCACTTTTTAAAAATTAATCAAAACATATTTTTTAGCATCCAGAGACACATCTGTATGAAAATGATTTGAATCACAAACAAAACAGAAACTGAGACTTTTATTTTGGAAACTGTATAACGTTGTCTTAGTGTGAATGAACGCAAACTGAGACTTTTATTTTGGAAACTGTATCACTTTGTCTTAGTGTGGATGAACACAAACTGAGACTCTTATTTTGGAAGCTGTGAGGACGAACAGAAACTGAGACTCTTATTTTGGAAACTATGAGGACGAACAAAAAGTGAGACATTTATTTTGGAAACTAACACAGTTTTAGTGTGGATGAATCTAAAACTGAGACTTTTATTTTGGAAACGGCTTGGTCATATTTTAGTGTGGACAGACAGGAGGAGAGACTTTTATTTTGGAAATCTCAAAAACGTGAGTACATTTTTTTTTGTTTTTTTTTCTTTAAATTTGATTTTTTTGTTGTTTTTTTTTAGTTTTTTTTGTCTTGACTGGATTATCGGAAATTATCTGGATTATTTAAAAATAAATAAATAATAGAAAGAAATACAACTGCCTGTGATCGTTGTTGATTGGTTAAAGTCGGGGTAGGAGATGATATTCAACCAATCAGAGGCAGGTTGTGGGCGGGACTCCTCCCACCATGGGCAGCGGAAAACAACTGCAGCCAATAGCGTTTCTTTAGAGACACACCGGAAACGGAAGTCGTGACGGCTGTTGTTGTTTTTTTTCCTTCACTCCTCTGCCTCCGCTGATTCAGGCAGATATACAAGTTTTAGTTATTAAACAAATGAAGTAGAAAAATGGAGTATAAGCTCATCATGGCGGTTTCCGGTTTCCCGAGTCTTTACGACACAAACTCACCGACGTACCGAGACTTAAACATGAGGAGCGACGCCTGGCGGCAGGTGGCGGAGATCGTCGCTGTTCCCGGTAATAAAAACAACAACCTAAACAACAATAAACTGTAAAGAGAGCCCGTCAACGCGAAGAGAACAGTTTTGGTTCACAACCGCGGTCAAATAATTCACTTTATTTATTTTCAATTTAGACGAAATCCTCCGTTGAAAAAGATCAAAACAATGTGTCCGTGTCTTAATGTGTTCCGGCTTTGACTCTTGGCCCCAAGAACATTAGTTCCGACTGAGGAGTAATACACTACTAAACTAAAATAAACTTACGGAAAACCTGTGAAAAAGTATTAAATATTTAAGCAAAAACAGTCAGCTGTTCGTAATAAATTACTACCTCAGTGTATATTATAAAATATACTTTATTTTGGAGTAGAAATCAAAATCAATCAAGTATATTTTACAAAACGAGGCTGTGAGTCAACAAAACTGTAAGATCATTTAAATGTCTTAGTGGTAAAAGAGGCAAATTATGAATTATCTGAAATTAAATAGTGTTACAGATAATAGAATTTCACATGGACTTAAAGGGAAACCGTAATAGAATTTAAAATGTACTTAAATAGAGAGCATTTAAATAAAAATGTTTACTGGAATCATAGGATGGTAAAGTTACACATTCATGTCCAGTGTTTTCAAAAAAAGCTCTTTTTTGTTCAGGTGTTTTGAAGCAGAGGTTGTTTGGAGGGATCAAAACACACCATCTCACCCTAAATTCAAGGCAATAATCTGTAATATTTAACATACATGTAAATCGACACAGGTTTATTCTGTTGCAAGTTAAATCATCTTAAATGATATTTTGTATTCAGTCCATTTTTCGTCTCTTCTTGTCCCCACGCTGTCACGTCGCTTCACGGGTTTGTGTGTTAGTCAGCTGCTCATGATGTTTGTGTTTCTCAGAGTCTGAATGCCGGAGGAAGTGGAAGACGCTCAGAGACCAACACAGGAGGGAGAGGCAGCGCGAGAAGGAGAGACGAGAGAGCGGCATCGGGCTCTTCAACTACAGGCCGTGGAGATACTCGTCCATTCTGTCCTTTCTGAACCCATTCATTGATGCCAGAGCCGCGGGCACAAACGGCTGGGCCCTGGAGCCGCAACCCTCGCACCTCCACGCAGTCGACGTGATGGGTTGCAGCACGACCACGGAGGTGCGGAGCGACGACGACGACAACTACGGTGTGTAGACGCAAGATGTGTGCGCACGTTTCTTATTCATGTTTCCGAGTCCCACCTAAATTATAATCAATATTACATTCAGAATCTGAAGACCAATAAAACCTGTGACAGCTTAAGTCTACGATATTTCGACGTCTTTATCTCACTGTGAGACAGACTTTTCCAACAGGAAACTGAACTTTGTAAACCACTCACTCTCCCACACCAAAGTCCATAGAGAAAATCAATGATTTTAGCTGGTGGGGACACAGGAGCCGCTGGTCCTCTGCTGCCTCGTGTGGTCACTTTGTGTCACTGAGGTAAATCAGAGTAAAGGTTTTCAAAAGCCAAACTGACAAAATCAGACATTTGAACTTAGTGATGGAGGCAGCAGTGGATCAACAACTCCTGTGTGTGTGATGTTAAAATCCCTGATTTTCTCTGTGGACTTTGGTGTGGGAGAGTGAGTGGTTTACAAAGTTCAGTTTCCTGTTGGAAAAGTCTGTCTAACAGTGAGATAAAGACGTGAAACATGTTCTTAACACAACAAGTTTGTCAGTCTTTCATACAACAACCCTTCAAAAAAACCCTGAACTGTCCCTTTAACGGCGATCATCGTTGTGTTTTATTCCAGGCGTCGCCGTCACAGACGCCACGTCCTCGTCCTCGTCCTTCTCAGAGTTTGTCCAGAGGAAGCGGCCGTCTCCCGCCAACGGAGACGTCGTGAGACTCAAAGATGCAAAGATCGAGGTGACGCCAGACGCCCGCTGCACCACAGCGCGCACGCGCAAGTAAACACCAGAGAACTGGTTTTAACTTCATCCTAACCTTCTTCACACTCTTCCTCACAGCCCTCAGATCAGCTGACGGCGCCTGAGTTCCTGCGACACGATCTTCAGCCCCTGCAGCTCCGCCACACCCCCGGGGGCTCACCTCCACACGCCACCGGGTCCAGACTGAACCACCACGAAATCCCAGAGAGGGAGATTTTAGACCACACGGACGAGGAGGAGGAGGCGGAGCTTAGCGTCTCCCACCACAGACCGAACCGAGCGAAGGGGTGGAGCAACGATGGTCTGCTGGAGGCGTTCCTGAGGAGGACGGAGAGCAGGGAGAGGAACCTGGAGCGGATCCTGGAGCTGGATCAGAGGGACGACGTCACGCTCTTCCTGCTGAGTCTGGCTCCGGCCATGAGGCGACTGTGTCCCGAAAAACAGTCTCTGCTCAGAACCAGGATCCAGCAGCTGCTGCACGAGGCCCAGTTTGGCCCCGCCCACTTCACCTGATCACGTGACAGACACTTCATGCGCACGTGATCGCGCTCACAGAACTGGAAACATCTTTTTTTTCTTTTTGTTGTCGTTTATAATAAAAAGAACAAACTCTTCTTTTTATTCCAGTGCCTGCAAATCAACAGCGTCGCTGAAACCCTCACACATCCTATATCAAAACGTGCAGTTTCACTGGGAATGGTGTGCTGTGACTTTTGAAGTAACCACGGCGACAAAACTTGCAAAAAAACTGCAATTTCCACATACACATGAATGGGAAACAAAGGCCACATCGGAGCGTCACAGTGTCGTCAGACTTTAACGTAGAGACGTGGTTGAAACTTTACACGGGTCATAAGACTTGGCACTTTTCTCACCTAAATCAAACTTTTGATTTAGGTGAGAAAAGTGTTTAAGTTTTGTTACTTTTTTTTGTTGACCTTTGCAGATTTTATAACAAGTGTTTATTGCACTGCTAGAATGGTACACTAGCTGAGCTTGGTAAAACAAACTCTTCTCCTGCTCACAATTTCCAACCTACACAGACAGTTTTTACATCAAAGCGTTGCTGTGGTTGTCGTCTAACCCCGTGTGTTGTTTTCATTCTCATATGACGGGCAGTTTTTCTTAAAATCACCTAAAGGCACAGAGCGCTCTGCTCAAACCCATGTTCCCATGAGTTTTTTAAAAATGAAGATGAGGGTGATTTTAAAACAGGTTTTAAAAAAGGTGTTTGGAAGGGGGAGGGGGATCAGGCAGGGGGAGGGGCTTATGTAACCTTTAAAACCAAGTCTTTCAAATCAATTATTGATCAACGGGACGTGAGAATCAATCCAGTCACAATTTTCAGTCACATACCAAAAAAAGACCAAATAAAATCACTGAGGTTTATTATTTTTTATGTTTATAACATGATTTAGTTAAAAAACCCACTAATTATTATAAATATTATCATTATTTTTCTTTTTCAAATTACAATTGGGGAAACACTCTAGCGGCCTTACTCCTGACATTGTTGAACTACTCTGGAAAAGCAAAAGTGAAGTCCAAGAACAACCACATCTTTGTGTCTTAGTACACACACACACACACACACTCCACCCCCCCCAACCCCACATCCACACACACATAGAAAACGGCCTCCCATCTGTGCAAAGAAGCCAAAATACACTTAACAAATCTGCTTGATCTAGCAATTTATTGACAATGAAAACATCAAAAGCACTGAAACTTGAGCCACATGCGTCTCCTAAACCATAGCTGAGGCAATTTCCAGCACACCAGCGATGGGGGTTGGGGGGGGCAGCAAAGGACCTGACCAGTAGACGGAGCTTTATTGGTTGCATTTCACTTTGGCATAAAACTAATTCACCCTCGATGACAACCCACGGTGAAAGACGAGAAGCATTCTCTTCACCCCTCCACTTCAACTATACTTTATTAGCTGGCCTCTCTGTGACAGGGCTATTCATTCTCTGCCCTGCTTTACCCTCTCTCTCTCTCTCTCTCTCCCTGACACACACTATGCACATGCTCTCTTTCCTGCTCAGATACATACACACACACACGCACACACAGCAACCAACCCAACATGTTATATTACTGGCTGGGAATTTATATCGCCTTCAGAGCGAAAAAACAACTACATCTCAGTCTGGAAACAAAGTACCATCGTTCATGTGCACAGGCTGCTCTTTACAGCTGCACAGTAGTGAGGCCCCTCATACACACCACCAGACTCAGGGTACACTCATAGAATTACAGCAGTAATGTGTCCTTATCTGGACACATGAAAAAAGTCGGCTCTATTAAACTTCCCTGTACACTAAAGATTGGAACGAAGAGGAGAATGTGCTTTAAGAACATAAAGACAATAGGATATTAGTCTTTGGGAAGTAATTCATTCCTCCTACCTGGAGCAACAGCTTATCATAACTAGCTAATAAGTCAGAACAATTAAAATAAAGAGATAGCATGGCCGTCAGGAGCCACACGGAGACTTGCATTTGCAGAAAAATGTAGTCAAACATGTCGAATGACCACATAGCTCCATTTTCTCAGGGTCACTCTGCAGGCCAGGAATGTGACCTGCTGCAGATCTCACCGCGTTACAATGAGCTCCACATTGTGCTGAGGTTAGGTACCCACAGGTCCATCTGGGCTTTACTAGCACTCCCGCCTCCAGCAGCTCTACAGGCCTATCACGTTACCACAATTTTGGGTCAGCAGAGGCCTCCTGGTTCTACTTAGAGCCCTGTTTCATTATTTCAGATTTATCACTGCCATGTTTGCCAGTTGCCATGTTTTCCTTCCATACGTCCCAAAGTGTAATTCATAGCATCTATTAGTGTATGAGCCAAGACATTTTAAGGGACTGTAAGTTGGGTTTGTTCCCAGGCTGGAAAGATTAGGGGCTCTAGGGGCTGCTGGGTAAAGTGGGGGAGTGTTGACTGAAGGAGAGAGAATACAATCCCACTGGAGTGAACAATATGCACTGAGTCACTGCACGGCCTAAAGGGCCCGCCAGACACTCACCCACACTCACCCACACTCACCCACACTCACCCTCTCGCCAACATGGCACGGCGGATGGCAGACCAAGTCCTGGACAGTTATTAAATTAGTGTCATGGATGATTTCCAAATCTTTGCCATCTATTTCCCTCACTGGGGCAGAACATAATTATTATTTTATTTGCTGGTGATTTGCACATAATGACCAATTAATAAACGTGACAAATGGACACATTTCATTATGAAATTTTAAACTGCTTTGGACACAGTCTTCACCACCCACTTCATGTGCAACAGTCCTTTCTCGAGGGCCTCTGGGGGCATTTTTACTGTTGTCTTCTTGTGCCGGAAGGTGTCTTGTTGGGGGGGGCTCTGTGATACAGCAAGAAGGGAAGGAAAGCTGGAATTCCTCCTCCATTACCATAATAGAATTACTGTGGTGAACAAAGCAGGCATTAGTACACCCACGGTGGCATTTGGAGAAGATCCATCTCTCTTTCCTCTGTGGGCTGGTCCTCGTTGCTTTAGTGAAAAAAAGAAAATCTACCCCTTTGTTCCCCTTTTCACGGCCCTGTCAGATTGCAACAAGGGGCTCAGCTGACATGCATGAACACAGACCTGCACAAACACACATGGTATGCCTCTTGCTCATGCATGTATGGGTGTATCACGTCTGCATGTGTGCAGCAAGCAATATTGGCCTGCCCACCAGAATGTACTACATCTACATAACGGCCCCTCCCTCATCTACCCCTCCTCACTTTACCTTTCAATACTCCTCCCTGTCTAGTTTGTTTCTATGTTGTTTGACTGTCCATCTCTGGCGTGCCAGCATTTCTTCCGGCTGTGTTGCATTAAAATATCGCTAATAGTCCTCAGTGAGATCAGGCGGGGGGGTTTGGTGACCTCCAGGTGTTAACTTGGCATGAGCGAAGCTTATCCCTGCACCCCCACACAGCTACGTGAGCAATGGCTATAAGGAGTAGATGCAACGCTGATTGCCAGATAAGGCAACATGCAGTAGTGCTGCTGGTGTCAGATCGTCTCGGTGATAGAGGGAACATGGCGCCGTCATGCACAAACACAGTGAGCTGTTATGAAATGGACCTGCAAATTCTGGTTAGCTCTCTCACTGCATGACCCTCCAACTCTCACCTCAGCCAACTAGAAACACACACAGCAGACGCAGTGGAATGCGACTCTTTTCAAATGTGATACAGACAGATTGTACCGCTTGAGTCCCAGGAAAATAAAATCACATTTTGTGCTGACTTTGAGAGGCTGAATCAATGAAAGACAACCAAACAATAATTTAAGAAAATGCATACAGCTTATTTTTGACAAGGAGGATAATGTATTATTGTGAATTTGTTATGATAGGAACATACATTATTCTGTACTTTGTCGTCTGTATTAGTTCCATTTGCAGTACAAGCTACCTTCATATGTCTATATACATTGCAGGAGGCTGATGTGGGTGAATTTTAGTGCCAAGTGGCTGCAACTGGAGGCCTCACCAGAAACTGTATCCAGACCTCTGCCGCCCCCTAGTGGACACAGAGCACTCAGAAGAGTATAAAAAAGTATGTACATAATTATGTTGAAGATACTAGTTGTGTACTGACTACTATTATTATCACTACTACTACTACAACTAAAATTATTGTTATTATTTGTATTATTATAATGACTATCATTGTTATGGTTAATAATAGAAAAGATTACTTTGAACAATCAAATGCCAATTTCACATCTCAGCTTCAATAAATTACTTTCAAAGTATTTATAACTTTGTGTCAGGAACAACTAAGACCTCAGTCTGTGACTGTTGCTTGTTTCGTGAAGAAAAAACACTTTATGTCATTGCTTTACTACAAATGAAGCCCACTAAACTAAAGAGACATATGGTTAGAGCTTGTAGATACACAGTGAACACAATCAGAAATCATAGCCATAAAAACACAACATATGCACCTTTTTACCCCATACTGTAAAATATCACTATTCTATGATGAATTGCCATCTCAACTTAACAGTGCAGCGGATGTTTTCCTTTCAAAATCACAGGAGAAAGGCTGGGCCTGGACCTGGTTCATGGTTCATGTAGCACGTGCTTATCCCCAGGGGTGTAGGCTTGCACGGGCCACGGCAAAACAGCCCAGTGCTCCTGAGCCTCCAGTGCCCCCCACAGACCTGCTCTCACACACAGGCCCAGTGTGTCCGGTCACACTACACAGAGAGGAAATACACACACTCTGCTTGACTAGAGACAAAAACACGCAGCTCGGTGAGAGTGAGCGACACAGCAGGGTAGTCTCTCAGTGCTCACAGGAAAGAGGCCGAGGCAGTTAAAACTGTGATCGCACTTTTCTGCACACATTCATTGATGCACAGACATGCAGCGTGCAGCGCCAGATAAACACACATCCATGAATGCACTGTATACCCAAGCAACAATACAGGAAATGGGTCAGCTGCAGAACAGGTATCCTTTACATCGTCTCCCACTGTCCTCCAGTGAAAGGGAATACCGTCGTCTCCGCAGCCCTGGGCCGGCCTGGCTGAGCTTACCTCAGCTTATAAGAGGCCATTTCCTTCATAATCATCCCTGCCTTCCCCTGCTCTAATCTCCCAAAGGATAGTGGCAATTAGCCCAAAGAGTGCCTCACTGTAGCAGGGGCATCTGTGGCATCGCTATGACCTTACGACCAGTCACTGACTGGACTGACACACACAAGAACAACAACAACCCCCCCCAATTAACAAGAGCCATAATTTAGATTCTGAATCCCACGGTTCCTCATGTGTGTGCATAACAGCCGATCGAGAGCAACATTTTCCTCATCCCTGATATGTCTAATATTTCATTAGGTATTTATTACCCCTCCCGTTTTTTGAGCGCTGCCATTGTTCAGTTGTTTCTAGTTGACTTTGCAGCCCTTAATGGGATCTCTGCTGTGTCTGGTTGTTGTTTGCACATACAAACCCACACACATGTGACCACAAAAGGGTTTGGATGTGGTTTAAGCTTTGTCAACAACAGATTGGGAAGAGATCTTTCAACCTTGTATTCTTCGATTGTTGACAAAGCAGTGAGGATTTCCTATTAATAATACGCCGAGATAAACCTCATACTCCCAGTTTTGAAAAATGTTCCCCCGGTGCCCCACTGTCTGTGCAAGCTGTAACCTTGTTTGCAGATCATTTGTCTCTTTCTTCAGCACAACAGTGATCATTCTCTGGGGATTAGTTGTGTAGAAGCTGCGGAAAACATTGTGCGGGGACCGCACACCACACTGCTGTAAATGACAAGAGGCAGCGTCGCACTCCTGACACAATATGCTCATTCATTCCTCTTTGGTTTTGTAAATAATGGCCCTGCCCGCTACATGCACACGTACAAACCACAGTAGAGTTGCTCTAGAGATACCAGCTTTTTAAAATATTTTCCTGTCCACAAGTCATTACCGGAACTCGATAAGAGTTTGTCATCACACGGTTATTATCCATAGATCCTGTTGTTGCTCCATGTGTGCCGTCCCTCTCCAGCCCATTGTCCCCACTTTACTTTCCCCTCACTCATGTCTCTCTTAAAATGCAGGGTGTTGTTGTGGTGAGGAGAGCCCAGGGTCTGCTGAACACTGTGACATTCATCTAAAAGGAATCTGATAAAGGTGGGAGCCTGAATACTTTCAACATAAACATCACCTCGAGCCCCTAAGCAGGGGCCCCTTGCACTGCTCAGCACAGTCTGAAAACGTCAGGGGGAACAGGGAGCTCAACGAACAGCAAGAGCTGAAATGAAGAGGGAGGGATATCATCCCTAAGGAGCGACTGACAGATGGTATCAGACCTGTGGGTTCCTTCTGCACATGTGAGCGAGGGGAGGTGATGCAGGGGTGACAGTGACTGTGCGAGAGAAATGGAAACTACTTTTACAAATGTAGAACACACTCACAGCAGCGTACTAGCAATACGAAACTTACAGCAAAGAGAGGGGAGAAGAGTGAGCCACAATTAGAGATGTAAAGAGCACAGACTGCATGGATCTAAGAATGAGAAACTGCAAGTCAATACAGAGGAAAGCATGTCCATGTAATGTGTTTTTCAGCACAGGTCAAAAGGACAAGAGTGAACGGAACACACAGGCACATAATTATTCTCATTAACGCAGCATCACTCCAGCCAAATAATTCCTCTACATGAGTTGTGAGCCGCGTTTAAAATAAAAAGGTGTTGGGCAGGTGTTGAGAAAACAAAAGAAGATGAGATAATTACAGAGAAAATGAGGTATGAACTCAGCGGTAACCTTCAGTGAGAACTGGGAAAACAAAGTGCAAAACAGACAGTGGGTTCCCAGCTAAGTTGAGAGAGCAGGTTTGGACCTGCCTCCTCTGCTGGATAAAGCTATCTGTCAGCAGCACTGCAGAACACGCTCATGGGAATCGGATGACCTAATGTACGTCACAGTCTATACCACACACACACACACATCAATGGCTACTTACACATTTGATTAAGAAGGCATAACAGAGAATGCACAAGTCGATTTATTGGAGCTGGCTTTTAATTCTCACCATATGCTGCGTGAAGCAGTGAAGGCCAGTGACTTCCATCTGTTAGATGAACGTAAATATTTCGCACTGCTCTGAAACCAAACACACTTAATCTTGTGTTTTTAATGCAGCTTTGAGTCTCACTGAAAGAAGGGCTACCGAGAGGTGAAAGCCAAGTAGCAGATGGAAACAAGTCTTCCAGGAAATTAGTGAAGGTTGGGGTGCAGCAAGAACATGAGTTGGCATGGTGTCGGCCCGTTTTCTTTAAGTGGAAGAAAAGCAGGCACTAATAGAAAAGGGAGGGATAAAGCACATTTAGGTGACAAGTGTGGATGTCTGGATGGGAGTTGTTATCAGAGCCATTTGGCTAACTGGGTGGTAGCTTGTATAAGCAGTGGGACAGAAGAGAAATCTTGTTGTGAGGCCCTGCATACTGATGACCCCGGCTGTAACGGCTGAATCTCTCCGGCAGTTATTCATTAAGCCATTAAAGGAACACAACTGAGTCATTTGTGTGGCCTTCTGTTTCAGGCCATTTTTCTTCTCGCTGTGCTCTGTGCTTCTTGCCGGAGAGAAAGCAAGAGGAGAAACAGAATACACGACAATGAATAAATCTGAGGCAAAGAAAACGGTGAAAACGGTTGGCCGTGGGCAGCGAGCTGAAGCCAGCTGTTGGCCGTCCTTCTGAGCAGAAAGGGACTAATTAATTGCGGAAGCAGCTCATGCAGGAGCTAATTCACATTTAAGAGAGTTTGATAAATGAGTGAACATTCAAATTCAATCTACCGACACTGAAACTGAAAGAGGATAATTGCAAAGAACACTTGATATAACGGGTCTTTTCATAGAGGCTGCAATTAAACAGCAAAGAGCCGCAGGCAATTTGACACAGCAGAGGGGCAAGAGCTCCCCCTTGTGTCACCATCTGTAGACAAACACACGGAAAACACCTGTATAATTATATTGACTTTATTGCATTCCATATATACATATACTTTCTTCTCTTGAAATATTTGTATATCTTAAGACATCAAGATCACCGTGTAAACAAAAACAAAACAATGAAAGGAGACTAAGCACTGACACCATCACAATTACTTGTCGTCTTCTTACAAAACATACTGTGTATGGAATGTCTTCTTCTCACTCGTCTAACATGCCTGTACTTTAAACCTCAATACTCACGTCATGTTGTACAAAGAAAACCAGCAAGTGATAATCAAACAGTCCACACTACTGCATCACAACATTAGAGAAAAATACACAGCACCAGATCAACTATTTTTGATTATCTGCTGGGATCCTTTGCTGGCTCTACGTGATCCTACACTATGTCAGCGGAACACTGTGAAATGGATCTACAGGATCGACATGTAGTCCAGAGAGATAGGCCTGCTTGCCGAAGCGAAAAATATCCGGGTTAAAATGCGACACGGGAGAAAAACAAGCACTGACGTGTTTATGAAACACAATAACACACTTAAAGTCCTGTGGATGGAGTTGGTGTCCCATTTCACTCAGGACAACAGAAAAAAACCCAAAACATTAAAGCTGTTGCATTGTTGTACAGATGATATGCACTATCAGTAGTAGACAGCTTTTTAATGTGTCATAATGGGGAAACCTCAACTACTTCTGAAACTGTGTGTCAGATTTTGGAAATGTGATGAACAACCTCACAAACTTCCACTGTTTTCTATAATGTTGTTTGTATATAAATGAGCTGGCTAAGGTGGGCCTGGCTAAGAATCTTTACTTCCATCCCATAGTGGCATCTGGAGAGGCTTTCTTTAAAAGCATCATCTGCTGTGGTGGAAACATCCAGTCTGGTGTGTGTCTCTTGGATTATCATTCATATTGACAAGATACAAACAAAATCTAATGATGGAATTCAGTCCCAGAATAAGCATGGAGTGGTTATGGAGGCCCATTGTGATGGCAGTGCAAAATCAAATAGTGAACATATTTATTTGATTTAAATTAAAAAAGGCAAATAAAACCCTGTAGAGCTGCAACTGTAAATTTGCAATTATTAATATAGGCACGCAAACTAAATGTTAACAAGCAACCATTAAAAAATGAATGCAGCTAAATTCATTAACCGGCAAAAATCGCATGTCAACAGCAAAGTGAATGACAACAATGTGTATTACTTCATGTTTGAGGGGAACAAGGATACACGTACGTTTCTTTTAGGGCTGTGATATGCATACACATACAGTATGCACACTAACTCACGCTGGTCATACCAAACAATGATAAACTCAGTATAGTCACAGACAGACAGACGGACATTAGTCACCGACTAATAACTCCACATACCTCTTTCTTTTGATGTGGAGATGCTGACCAAGGTTCCCAAGGATGCCCGACACAAAGTTACTTTACAAATGTGAATTTACTTGACTTATTTCAATTGACTGGCTGATGCTTGATTTGCACCAAAATAGTCCACCTATCTGTTTCAAAGCACCTGCCCTTGAGGTCACTCTGTGTTCTCCTGGCCCGACTTCACTTCTTCGCCAATAATGGCTTCTGGAACACCTCCCTCTCCCTGGAACAGCTCCTCCATCAGCAGCTCCCCAGCACTGCCGGCCCGTGATGCCCACAGAGCAGCACCCTCGCGAAGGCCCAGCGAGCGCAGAAGCCGTGCATAGTCCAAAAATGCAGCCTCGATGAGTTTATGTGCAAATGCAGGTCAAGGAGCAGTTGGAACATTTAGCGTGGCATAGCAAATGTGCTAAGCCAAAGATATTCATTCATTCGTTCTCAACCACTTTATCCTCCACATGACGGTCGCAGGGTCAATGCCAGCTGAAACAGTCTGAAAGGCGAGGTACACCCTGGACAGGTCGCCTGTTTGTTATCAGTGTACACTTTGTTATTACATCACAGCTCTTGATCGGGATAATGGGCGATAAATTAAAGGAATAGAAGTGAGTATACCCGTTATAGGAGGAAAATGACTATTATATGAAATGTGTACAGTGTATAAAAGCATGTGTTCCACACAATTATGTCCACTCTGAGGTCATAGTCAGTGCTGGTGTATTCTCCATATATCAGTATTGACATAATAGCCACAAGCCAGTTCTGAGCAGCGAACAAGCCAAAGGGTCCGTGTTAATTTAAGTGGATGCACAAT